>NW_027117152.1:0-32265 GCF_024137725.1 Prorops nasuta | reverse complement strand
AGTGAGTTATCCTAGCCCCTTTATATGTACTCTCTGACCACAAGTGAGTTATCCTATCCCCTTTATATGTACTCTCTGACCGCAAGTGAGTTACCCTAGTCCCATATAATTACACCCTGACCCTAAGTGAGTTACCCTAGTCCCATAGAAGTACTCCCGAACCCCAAGTGAGTTACAATAACCCCTTTATAAGTACACCCTGGCTCCAAGTGAGTTACCCTGGTCTCATATAAGTACTCACAGACATTAAGTGAGATACCATAGAACCATATAAGTACTCCTTGACCCAAAATGAGTTATCCTAGCCCCTATATGTACTCTCTGACCGCAAGTGAGGTATTCTAACCCCTTTATAAGTACTCCCTGACCCCAAGTGAGTTACCATACCACCTTTATTAGCACTCCCTGACCCCAAGTGAGTTACCATAGCCCCTTTATAAGTACTCCCTGACCCCAAGTGAGTTATTCTAGCCCCTTTATATGTACTCTCTGACCGCAATGAGTTACCCTAGTCCCATATAAGTACTCCTTGACCCAAAGTGAGTTACACTAGCCCCTTTATAAGTACTCCCTGACCCCAAGTGAGTTATCCTAGCCCCTTTATAAGTACTCCCAGACCCCAAGTGAGTTACCCTAGTCCCCTTATATGTACTCTCCGAACGCAAGTGAGTTACCCTAGTCCCATAGTAGTACTTCCTGACCCCAAGTGAGTTACCATAGCCCCTTTATAAGTACTCCCTGACCCCAAGTGAGTTATCCTAGCCCCTTTATATGTACTCCCAGACCCCAAGTGAGTTACCCTAGTCCCATAGAAGTACTCCCTGACACCAAGTGAGTTACACTAGCCCCTTTATAAGTAAACCCTGACCCCAAGTGAGTTATCCTAGCCCCTTTATATGTACTCTCTGACCGCAAGTGAGTTACCCTAGTCCCATAGAATTACTCTCTGACCCCAAGTGAGTTATCATATCACCTTTATAAGCACTCCCTGACCCCAAGTGAGTTATCCTAGCCCCTTTATATGTACTCCCAGACCCCAAGTGAGTTACCCTAGTCCCATAGAAGTACTCCCTGACCCCATGTGAGTTACACTAGCCCCTTTATAAGAACACCCTGACCCCAAGTGAGTTATCCTAGCCCCTTTATATGTACTCTCTGACCGCAAGTGAGTTACCCTAGTCCCATAGAAGTACTCCCTGACCCCAAGTGAATTACCCTAGTCCCTTATAAGTACTCCCTGACACCAAGTGAGTTACCCTAGCCCCTTTATAAGTACACCCTGACCCCAAGTGAGTTATCCTATCTCCTTATATGTACTCTCTGACCGCAAGTGAGTTACCTTAGTCCCATAGAAGTACTCCCTGACCCCAAGTGAGTTACCATACCACCTTTATTAGCACTCCCTGACCCGAAGTGAGTTACCGTAGTCCCATAGTAGTACTCCCTGACCCCAAGTGATTTACCATAGCCCCTTTATAAGTACTCCCAGACACCAAGTGAGTTAACATATCACCTTTATAAGTACTCCCTGACCCCAAGTGAGTTACCATAGCCCCTTTCTAAGTACTCCCTGACCCCAAGTGAGTTATCCTATCCCTTTTATATGTACTCCCAGACTCCAAGTGAGTTACCCTAGCCGCTTTATATGTACTCACAGACCCCATGTGAGTTACCCTAGTCCCATAGAAGTACTACCTGACCCCAAGTGAGTTACCATAGCTCCTTTATAAGTACTCCCTGACCCCAAGTGAGTTATCCTAGCCCCTTTATATGTACTCTCTGACCACAAGTGAGTTATCCTATCCCCTTTATATGTACTCTCTGACCGCAAGTGAGTTACCCTAGTCCCATATAATTACACCCTGACCCTAAGTGAGTTACCCTAGTCCCATAGAAGTACTCCCGAACCCCAAGTGAGTTACAATAACCCCTTTATAAGTACACCCTGGCTCCAAGTGAGTTACCCTGGTCTCATATAAGTACTCACAGACATTAAGTGAGATACCATAGAACCATATAAGTACTCCTTGACCCAAAATGAGTTATCCTAGCCCCTATATATGTACTCTCTGACCGCAAGTGAGGTATTCTAACCCCTTTATAAGTACTCCCTGACCCCAAGTGAGTTACCATAGCCCCTTTATAAGTACTCCCTGACCGCAAGTGAGTTATCCTAGCCCCTTTATATGTACTCCCAGACTCCAAGTGAGTTACCCTAGTCCCAAATAAGGACTCACAGACACCAAGTGAGATACCATAGAACCATATAAGTACTCCTTGACCCAAAATGAGTTATCCTAGCCCCTTTATATGTACTCTCTGACCGCAGTGAGTTACCCTAGTCCCATATAAGTACTCCTTGACCCAAAGTAAGTGACCCTAGCCCCTTTATAAGTACTCCCTGACCCCAAGTGAGTATTCCTAGCCCCTTTATATATACTCTCTGACCGCAAGTGTGTTACCTTTGTCCCATAGAAGTACTCCATGACCCCAAGTGAGTTACCATATCACCTTTATAAGTACTCCCTGGCCCCAAGTGAGTTATCCTAGCCCCTTTATAAGTACTCCCAGACCCCAAGTGAGTTACCCTAGTCCCTTTATATGTACTCTCTGAACGCAAGTGAGTTACCCTAGTCCCATAGTAGTACTTCCTGACCCCAAGTGAGTTACCATAGCCCCTTTATAACTACTCCCTGACCCCAAGTGAGTTATCCTAGCCCCTTTATATGTACTCCCAGACCGCAAGTGTGTTACCTTTGTCCCATAGAAGTACTCCCTGACCCCAAGTGAGTTACCATAGCCCCTTTATAAGTACTCCCAGACCCCAAGTGAGTTACCCTTGTCCCTTATAAGTACTCCTTGACCCAAAGTGAGTTACCCTAGCCCCTTTATAAGTACTCTCTGACCCCAAGTGAGTTATTATATCACCTTTATAAGTACTCCCTGACCCCAAGTGAGTTATCCTAGCCTCTTTATATATACTCTCTGAACGCAGGTGAGTTACACTAGTCCCATAGTAGTTCTCCCTGACCCCAAGTGAGTTACCATAGCCCCTTTATAAGTACTCCCTGACCCCAAGTGAGTTATCCTAGCCCCTTTATATGTACTCTCTGACCGCAATGAGTTACCCTAGTCCCATATAAGTACTCCTTGACCCAAAGTGAGTTACACTAGCCCCTTTATAAGTACTCCCTGACCCCAAGTGAGTTACCATATCACCTTTATAAGTACTCCCTGACCCCAAGTGAGTTATCCAAGCCCCTTTATAAGTACTCCCAGACCCCAAGTGAGTTACCCTAGTCCCTTTATATGTACTCTCTGAACGCAAGTGAGTTACCCTAGTCCCATAGTAGTACTTCCTGACCCCAAGTGAGTTACCATAGCCCCTTTATAAGTACTCCCTGACCCCAAGTGAGTTATCCTAGCCCCTTTATATGTACTCCCAGACCCCAAGTGAGTTACCCTAGTCCCATAGAAGTACTCCCTAACCCCAAGTGAGTTACACTAGCCCCTTTATTAGTACACCCTGACCCTAAGTGAGTTATCCTAGCCCCTTTATATGTACTCTCTGACCGCAAGTGAGTTACCCTAGTCCCATAGAATTACTCTCTAAACCCAAGTGAGTTATCATATCACCTTTATAAGCACTCCCTGACCCCAAGTGAGTTATCCTAGCCCCTTTATATGTACTCTCTGACCGCAAGTGAGTTACCCTAGTCCCATAGAAGTACTCCCTGACCCCAAGTGAATTACCCTAGTCCCTTATAAGTACTCCCTGACACCAAGTGAGTTACCCTAGCCCCTTTATAAGTACACCCTGACCCCAAGTGAGTTATCCTAGCTCCTTATATGTACTCTCTGACCGCAAGTGAGTTACCTTAGTCCCATAGAAGTACTCCCTGACCCCAAGTGAGTTACCATATCACCTTTAAAAGCACTCCCTGACCCCAAGTGAGTTACCGTAGTCCCATAGTAGTACTCCCTGACCCCAAGTAATTTACCATAGCCCCTTTATAAGTACTCCCAGACACCAAGTGAGTTACCATATCACCTTTATAAGTACTCCCTGACCCCAAGTGAGTTACCATAGCCCCTTTCTAAGTACTCCCTGACCCCAAGTGAGTTATCCTAGCCCTTTTATATGTACTCCCAGACTCCAAGTGAGTTACCCTAGCCGCTTTATATGTACTCACAGACCCCATGTGAGTTACCCTAGTCCCATATAAATACACCCTGACCCTAAGTGAGTTACCCTAGTCCCATATAAATACACCCTGACCCTAAGTGAGTTACCCTAGTCCCATAGAAGAATTCCCGAACCCCAAGTGAGTTACAATAACCCCTTTATATGTACACCCCCGCTCCAAGTGAGTTACCCTGGTCTCATATAAGTACTCACAGACACCAAGTGAGATACCATAGAACCATATAAGTACTCCTTGACCCAAAATGAGTTATCCTAGCCCCTATATATGTACTCTCTGACCGCAAGTGAGGTATTTTAACCCCTTTATAAGCACTCCCTGACCCCAAGTGAGTTACCGTAGTCCCATAGTAGTACTCCCTTACCCCAAGTGATTTACCATATCCCCTTTATAAGTACTCCCAGACACCAAGTGAGTTACCATATCACCTTTATAAGTACTCCCCGACCCCAAGTGAGTTACCATAGCCCCATTATAATTACTCCCTGACCCCAAGTGAGTTATCCTAGCCCCTTTATATGTACTCTCTGACCACAAGTGAGTTATACTATCCCCTTTATATGTACTCTCTGACCGCAAGTGAGTTACCCTAGTCCCATAATAGTACTCCCTGACCCCAATTGAGTTATCCTAGCCCCTTTATATGTACTCACAGACTCTAAGTGAGTTACCCTAGCCGCTTTATATGTACTCCCAGAGCCCAAGTGAGTTACCCTAGTCCCATAGAAGTACTTCCTGACCCCAAGTGAGTTACCATAGCCCCTTTATATGTACTCCCTGACCCCAAGTGAGTTATCCTAGCCCCTTTATATGTACTCTCTGACCGCATTGAGTTACCCTAGTCCCATATAAGTACTCCTTGACCCAAAGTAAGTTACCCTAGCCCCTTTATAAGTACTCCCTGACCCCAAGTGAGTATTCCTATCCCCTTTATATATACTCTCTGACCGCAAGTGTGTTACCTTTGTCCCATAGAAGAACTCCCTGACCCCAAGTGAGTTACCATATCACCTTTATAAGCACTCCCTGACCCCAAGTGAGTTACCGTAGTCCCATAGTAGTACTCCCTGACCCGAAGTGATTTACCATAGCCCCTTTCTAAGTACTCCCTGACCCCAAGTGAGTTATCCTAGCCCTTTTATATGTACTCCCAGACTCCAAGTGAGTTACCCTAGCCGCTTTATATGTACTCTCTGACCACAAGTGAGTTATACTATCCCCTTTATATGTACTCTCTGACCGCAAGTGAGTTACCCTAGTCCCATAATAGTACTCCCTGACCCCAAGTGAGTTATCCTAGCCCCTTTATATGTACTCACAGACTCTAAGTGAGTTACCCTAGCCGCTTTATATGTACTCCCAGAGCCCAAGTGAGTTACCCTAGTCCCATAGAAATACTTCCTGACCCCAAGTGAGTTACCATAGCCCCTTTATATGTACTCCCAGACCCCAAGAAAGTTACCCTAGTCCCATAGAAGTACTCCCAGACCCCAAGTGAATTACCCTAGTCCCTTATAAGTACTCCCTGACACCAAGTGACTTACCCTAGCCCCTTTATAAGTACACCCTGACCCCAAGTGAGTTATCCTATCTCCTTATATGTACTCTCTGACCGCAAGTGAGTTACCTTAGTCCCATAGAAGTACTCCCTGACCCCAAGTGAGTTAACCTTCCCACCTTTATAAGCACTCCCTGACCCCAAGTGAGTTACCGTAGTCCCATAGTAGTACTCCCTGACCCCAAGTGATTTACCATAGCCCCTATATAAGTACTCCCAGACACCAAGTGAGTTACCATAGCCCCTTTCTAAGTACTCCCTGACCCCAAGTGAGTTATCCTAGCCTTTTTATATGTACTCCCAGACTCCATGTGAGTTACCCTAGCCGCTTTATATGTACTCACAGACCCCATGTGAGTTACCCTAGTCCCATAGAAGTACTACCTGACCCCAAGTGAGTTACCATAGCTCCTTTATAAGTACTCCCTGACCCCATGTGAGTTATCCTAGCCCCTTTATATGAACTCTCTGACCACAAGTGAGTTATACTATCCCCTTTATATGTACTCTCTGACCGCAAGTGAGTTACCCTAGTCCCATATAAATACACCCTGACCCTAAGTGAGTTACCCTAGTCCCATAGAAGAACTCCCGAACCCCAAGTGAGTTACAATAACCCCTTTATATGTACACCCCGGCTCCAAGTGAGTTACCCTGGTCTCATATAAGTACTCACAGACACCAAGTGAGATACCATAGAACCATATAAGTACTCCTTGACCCAAAATGAGTTATCCTAGCCCCTATATATGTACTCTCTGACCGCAAGTGAGGTATTTTAACCCCTTTATAAGTACTCCCTGACCCCAAGTGAGTTACCATAGCCCCTTTATAAGTACTCCCTGACCCCAAGTGAGTTATCCTAGCCCCTTTATATGTACTCCCAGACTCCAAGTGAGTTACCCTAGCCGCTTTATATGTACTCCCAGACCCCATGTGAGTTACCCTAGTCCCATAGAAGTACTACTTGACCCCAAGTGAGTTACCATATCACCTTTATAAGCACTCCCTGACCCCAAGTGAGTTACCCTAGCCCCTATATAAGTACTCCCTGACCCCAAGTGAGTTACCATATCACCTTTATAAGTACTCCCTGACCCCAAGTGAGTTATCCTAGCCCCTTTATAAGTACTCCCAGACCCTAAGTGAGTTACCCTAATCCCTTTATATGTACTCGCTGAACGCAAGTGAGTTACCCTAGTCCCATAGTAGTACTTCCTGACCCTAAGTGAGTTACCATAGCCCCTTTATAAGTACTCCCTGACCCCAAGTGAGTTATCCTAGCCCCTTTATATGTACTCCCAGACCCCAAGTGAGTTACCCTAGTCCCATAGAAGTACTCCCTGACCCCAATTGAGTTACACTAGCCCCTTTATAAGTACACCCTGACCCTAAGTGAGTTATCCTAGCCCCTTTATATGTACTCTCTGACCGCAAGTGAGTTTACCCTAGTCCCATAGAATTACTCTCTGACCCCAAGTGAGTTATCATATCACCTTTATAAGCACTCCCTGACCCCAAGTGAGTTATCCTAGCCCCTTTATAAGTACTCCCTGACCCCAAGTGAGTTATCCTAGCCCCTTTATAAGTACTCCCAGACCCCAAGTGAATTACCCTAGTCCCTTATAAGTACTCCCTGACACCAAGTGACTTACCCTAGCCCCTTTATAAGTACACCCTGACCCCAAGTGAGTTATCCTATCTCCTTATATGTACTCTCTGACCGCAAGTGAGTTACCTTAGTCCCATAGAAGTACTCCCTGACCCCAAGTGAGTTACCATACCACCTTTATAAGCACTCCCTGACCCCAAGTGAGTTACCGTAGTCCCATAGTAGTACTCCCTGACCCCAAGTGATTTACCTTAGCCCCTTTATAAGTACTCCCAGACACCAAGTGAGTTAACATATCACCTTTATAAGTACTCCCTGACCCCAAGTGAGTTAGCATAGCCCCTTTCTAAGTACTCCCTGACCCCAAGTGAGTTATCCTAGCCTTTTTATATGTACTCCCAGACTCCAAGTGAGTTACCCTAGCCGCTTTATATGTACTCACAGACCCCATGTGAGTTACCCTAGTCCCATATAAATACACCCTGACCCTAAGTGAGTTACCCTAGTCCCATAGAAGAACTCCCGAACCCCAAGTGAGTTACAATAACCCCTTTATATGTACACCCCGGCTCCAAGTGAGTTACCCTGGTCTCATATAAGTACTCACAGACACCAAGTGAGATACCATAGAACCATATAAGTACTCCTTGACCCAAAATGAGTTATCCTAGCCCCTATATATGTACTCTCTGACCGCAAGTGAGGTATTTTAACCCCTTTATAAGTACTCCCTGACCCCAAGTGAGTTACCATAGCCCCTTTATAAGTACTCCCTGACCCCAAGTGAGTTATCCTAGCCCCTTTATATGTACTCCCAGACTCCAAGTGAGTTACCCTAGCCGCTTTATATGTACTCCCAGACCCCATGTGAGTTACCCTAGTCCCATAGAAGTACTACTTGACCCCAAGTGAGTTACCATATCACCTTTATAAGCACTCCCTGACCCCAAGTGAGTTACCCTAGCCCCTATATAAGTACTCCCTGACCCCAAGTGAGTTACCATATCACCTTTATAAGTACTCCCTGACCCCAAGTGAGTTATCCTAGCCCCTTTATAAGTACTCCCAGACCCTAAGTGAGTTACCCTAATCCCTTTATATGTACTCGCTGAACGCAAGTGAGTTACCCTAGTCCCATAGTAGTACTTCCTGACCCCAAGTGAGTTACCATAGCCCCTTTATAAGTACTCCCTGACCCCAAGTGAGTTATCCTAGCCCCTTTATATGTACTCCCAGACCCCAAGTGAGTTACCCTAGTCCCATAGAAGTACTCCCTGACCCCAATTGAGTTACACTAGCCCCTTTATAAGTACACCCTGACCCTAAGTGAGTTATCCTAGCCCCTTTATATGTACTCTCTGACCGCAAGTGAGTTTACCCTAGTCCCATAGAATTACTCTCTGACCCCAAGTGAGTTATCATATCACCTTTATAAGCACTCCCTGACCCCAAGTGAGTTATCCTAGCCCCTTTATAAGTACTCCCTGACCCCAAGTGAGTTATCCTAGCCCCTTTATAAGTACTCCCAGACCCCAAGTGAATTACCCTAGTCCCTTATAAGTACTCCCTGACACCAAGTGACTTACCCTAGCCCCTTTATAAGTACACCCTGACCCCAAGTGAGTTATCCTATCTCCTTATATGTACTCTCTGACCGCAAGTGAGTTACCTTAGTCCCATAGAAGTACTCCCTGACCCCAAGTGAGTTACCCTAGTCCCATAGAAGAACTCCCGAACCCCAAGTGAGTTACAATAACCCCTTTATATGTACACCCCTGCTCCAAGTGAGTTACCCTGGTCTCATATAAGTACTCACAGACACCAAGTGAGATACCATAGAACCATATAAGTACTCCTTGACCCAAAATGAGTTATCCTAGCCCCTATATATGTACTCTCTGACCGCAAGTGAGGTATTTTAACCCCTTTATAAGTACTCCCTGACCCCAAGTGAGTTACCATAGCCCCTTCATATGTACTCCCTGACCCCAAGTGAGTTATCCTAGCCCCTTTATATGTACTCCCAGACTCCAAGTGAGTTACCCTAGCCGCTTTATATGTACTCCAAGACCCCATGTGAGTTACCCTAGTCCCATAGAAGTACTACCTGACCCCAAGTGAGTTACCATATCACCTTTATAAGCACTCCCTGACCCCAAGTGAGTTACCCTAGCCCCTATATAAGTACTCCCTGACCCCAAGTGAGTTACCATATCACCTTTATAAGTACTCCCTGACCCCAAGTGAGTTATCCTAGCCCCTTTATAAGTACTCCCAGACCCCAAGTGAGTTACCCTAGTCCCTTTATATGTACTCTCTGAACGCAAGTGAGTTACCCTAGTCCCATAGTAGTACTTCCTGACCCCAAGTGAGTTACCATAGCCCCTTTATAAGTACTCCCTGACCCCAAGTGAGTTATCCTAGCCCCTTTATATGTACTCCCAGACCCCAAGAAAGTTACACTAGTCCCATAGAAGTACTCCCTGACCCCAAGTGAGTTACACTAGCCCCTTTATAAGTACACCCTGACCCCAAGTGAGTTATCCTAGCCCCTTTATATGTACTCTCTGACCGCAAGTGAGTTACCCTAGTCCCATAGAATTACTCTCTGACCCCAAGTGAGTTACCATATCACCTTTATAAGCACTACCTGACCCCAAGTGAGTCATCATAGCCCCTTTATATGTACTTTCTGACCGCAAGTGAGTTACCCTAGTCCCATAGAAGTACTCCCTGACCCCAAGTGAATTACCCTAGTCCCTTATAAGTACACCCTAACCCCAAGTGAGTTATCCTAGCTCCTTATATGTACTCTCTGACCGCAAGTGAGTTACCTTAGTCCCATAGAAGTACTCCCTGACCCCAAGTGAGTTACCATATCACCTTTATAAGCACTCCCTGACCCCAAGTGAGTTACCTTAGTCCCATAGTAGTACTCCCTTACCCCAAGTGATTTACCATAGCCCCTTTATAAGTACTCCCAGACACCAAGTGAGTTACCATAGCCCCTTTATAAGTACTCCCTGACCCCAAGTGAGTTATCCTAGCCCCTTTATATGTACTCCCAGACTCCAAGTGAGTTACCCTAGCCGCTTTATATGTACTCCCAGACCCCAAGTGAGTTACCCTAGTCCCCATAGAAGTACTCCCTGACCCCAATTGAGTTACACTAGCCCCTTTATAAGTACACCCTGACCCTAAGTGAGTTATCCTAGCCCCTTTATATGTACTCTCTGACCGCAAGTGAGTTACCCTAGTCCCATAGAATTACTCTCTGACCCCAAGTGAGTTATTATATCACCTTTATAAGCACTCCCTGACCCCAAGTGAGTTATCCTAGCCCCTTTATATGTTCTCTCTGACCGCAAGTGAGTTACCCTAGTCCCATAGAAGTACTCCCTGACCCCAAGTGAATTACCCTAGTCCCTTATAAGTACTCCCTGACACCAAGTGAGTTACCCTAGCCCCATTATAAGTACACCCTGACCCCAAGTGAGTTATCCTAGGTCCTTATATGTACTCTCTGACCGCAAGTGAGTTACCTTAGTCCCATAGAAGTACTCCCTGACCCCAAGTGAGTTACCATATCACCTTTATAAGCACTCCCTGACCCCAAGTGAGTTACCGTAGTCCCATAGTAGTACTCCCTGACCCCAAGTGATTTACCATAGCCACTTTATAAGTACTCCCAGACACCAAGTGAGTTACCATATCACCTTTATAAGTACTCCCTGACCCCAAGTGAGTTACCATAGCCCCTTTCTAAGTACTCCCTGACCCCAAGTGAGTTATCCTAGCCCTTTTATATGTACTCCCAGACTCCAAGTGAGTTACCCTAGCCGCTTTATGTGTACTCTCAGACCCCATGTGAGTTACCCTAGTCCCATAGAAGTACTACCTGACCCCAAGTGAGTTACCATAGCTCCTTTATAAGTACTCCCTGACCCCAAGTGAGTTATCCTAGCCCCTTTATATGTACTCTCTGACCACAAGTGAGTTATACTATCCCCTTTATATGTACTCTCTGACCGCAAGTGAGTTACCCTAATCCCATATAAATACACCCTGACCCTAAGTGAGTTACCCTAGTCCCATAGAAGAACTCCCTAACCCCAAGTGAGTTACAATAACCCCTTTATATGTACACCCCCGCTCCAAGTGAGTTACCCTGGTCTCATATAAGTACTCACAGACACCAAGTGAGATACCATAGAACCATATAAGTACTCCTTGACCCAAAATGAGTTATCCTAGCCCCTATATGTGTACTCTCTGACCGCAAGTGAGGTATTTTAACCCCTTTATAAGTACTCCTTGACCCAAAGTAAGTTACCATAGCCCCTTTATAAGTACTCCCTGACCCCAAGTGAGTATTCCTAGCCCCTTTATATGTACTCTCTGACCACAAGTGAGTTATCCTATCCCCATTATATGTACTCTCTGACCGCAAGTGAGTTACCCTAGTCCCATATAAATACACCCTGACCCTAAGTGAGTTACCCTAGTCCCATAGAAGTACTCCCGAACCCCAAGTGAGTTACAATAACCCCTTTATAAGTACACCCCGGCTCCAAGTGAGTTACCCTGGTCTCATATAAGTACTCACAGACACCAAGTGAGATACCATAGAACCATATAAGTACTCCTTGACCCAAAATGATTTATCCTAGCCCCTATATATGTACTCTCTGACCGCAAGTGAGGTATTCTAACCCCTTTATAAGTACTCCCTGAACCCAAGTGAGTTACCATAGCCCCTTTATAAGTACTCCCCTGACCCCAAGTGAGTTATCCTAGCCCCTTTATATGTACTCCCAGACTCCAAGTGAGTTACCCTAGCCCCTTTATAAGTACTCCCTGACCCCAAGTGAGTTATTCTAGCCCCTTTATATGTACTCTCTGACCGCAATGAGTTACCCTAGTCCCATATAAGTACTCCTTGACCCAAAGTGAGTTACACTAGCCCCTTTATAAGTACTCCCTGACCCCAAGTGAGTTATCCTAGCCCCTTTATAAGTACTCCCAGACCCCAAGTGAGTTACCCTAGTCCCTTTATATGTACTCTCTGAACGCAAGTGAGTTACCCTAGTCCCATAGTAGTACTTCCTGACCCCAAGTGAGTTACCATGGCCCCTTTATAACTACTCCCTGACCCCAAGTGAGTTATCCTAGCCCCTTTATATGTACTCCCAGACCCCAAGTGAGTTACCCTAGTCCCATAGAAGTACTCCCTGACACCAAGTGAGTTATCATATCACCTTTATAAGCACTCCCTGACCCCAAGTGAGTTATCCTAGCCCCTTTATATGT
The DNA here is from genome assembly GCF_024137725.1 of Prorops nasuta. Taxonomy (NCBI): domain Eukaryota; kingdom Metazoa; phylum Arthropoda; class Insecta; order Hymenoptera; family Bethylidae; genus Prorops; species Prorops nasuta. The sequence goes on along the minus strand of NW_027117152.1, from coordinate 19,580 downwards.
ACTCCCAGACCCCAAGTGAGTTACCCTAGTCCCATAGAAGTACTCCCTGACCCCAAGTGAGTTACACTAGCCCCTTTATAAGAACACCCTGACCCCAAGTGAGTTATCCTAGCCCCTTTATATGTACTCTAAGACCGCAAGTGAGTTACCCTAGTCCCATAGAAGTACTCCCTGACCCCAAGTGAATTACCCTAGTCCCTTATAAGTACTCCCAGACCCCAAGTGAGTTACCCTAGTCCCATAGAAGTACTCCCTGACCCCAAGTGAGTTACACTAGCCCCTTTATAAGAACACCCTGACCCCAAGTGAGTTATCCTAGCCCCTTTATATGTACTCTCTGACCGCAAGTGAGTTACCTTAGTCCCATAGAAGTACTCCCTGACCCCAAGTGAGTTACCATACCACCTTTATAAGCACTCTCTGACCCCAAGTGAGTTACCGTAGTCCCATAGTAGTACTCCCTGACCCCAAGTGATTTACCATAGCCCCTTTATAAGTACTCCCAGACACCAAGTGAGTTACCATATCACCTTTATAAGTACTCCCTGACCCCAAGTGAGTTACCATAGCCCCTTTCTAAGTACTCCCTGACCCCAAGTGAGATATCCTAGCCCTTTTATATGTACTCTCAGACTCCAAATGAGTTACCCTAGCCGCTTTATATGTACTCTCAGACCCCATGTGAGTTACCCTAGTCCCATAGAAGTACTACCTGACCCCAAGTGAGTTACCATAGCTCCTTTATAAGTACTCCCTGACCCCAAGTGAGTTATCCTAGCCCCTTTATATGTACTCTCTGACCACAAGTGAGTTATACTATCCCCTTTATATGTACTCTCTGACCGCAAGTGAGTTACCCTAGTCCCATATAAATACACCCTGACCCTAAGTGAGTTACCCTAGTCCCATAGAAGTACTACCTGACCCCAAGTGAGTTACACTAGCCCCTTTATAAGTACACCCTGACCCCAAGTGAGTTATCCTAGCCCCTTTATATGTACTCTCTGACCGCAAGTGAGTTACGCTAGTCCCTTAGAAGTACTCCCTGACCACAAGTGAGTTACCATATCACCTTTATAAGCACTCCCTGACCCCAAGTGAGTTACCCTAGCCCCTATATAAGTACTCTCTGACCCTAAGTGAGTTATCCTAACTCCTTATATGTACTCCCTGACCCCAAGTGAGTTATCCTAGCCCCTTTATATGTGCTCTCTTACCGCAAGTGAGTTATCCTAGCCGCTTTATATGTACTACTAGACCCCAAGTGAGTTACCCTAGTCCCTTATAAGTACTCCCTGACCCCAAGTTAGTTACCATAGCCCCTTTATATGTACTCCCCGACCCCAAGTGAGTTACCCTAGCCCCTTTATAAGTACTCCCTGACCCCAAGTGAGTTATCTTAGCCCCTTTATATATACTCTCTGACCGCAAGTGAGTTATTCTAACCCCTTTATAAGTACTCCCTGACCCCAAGTGAGTTACCCTAGCCCTTTAATAAGTACAGCCTGGCCCCATGTGAGTTACCCTGGTCACATATAAGTACTCACAGACACCAAGTGAGTTACCCTACTCCCATATAAATACTCCTTGACCCAAAGTGAGTTACCCTAGCCCCTTTATAAGTGCTCCCAGAACCCAAGTGAGTTACCCTAGTCCCATATAAGTACTCCTTGACCCAAAGTGAGTTACACTAGCCCCTTTATAAGTACTCCCTGACCCCAAGTGAGTTACCATATCACCTTTATAAGTACTCCCTGACCCCAAGTGAGTTATCCTAGCCCCATAGAAGTACTCTCTGACCCCAAGTGAGTTATCATATCACCTTTATAAGCACTCCCTGACCCCAAGTGAGTCATCATAGCCCCTTTCTATGTACTTTCTGACCGCAAGTGAGTTACCATATCACCTTTATAAGTACTCCCTGACTCCAAGTGAGTTATCCTATCCTCTTTATATATACTCTCTGAACGCAAGTGAGTTACCCTAGTCCCGTAGTAGTACTCCCTGACCCCAAGTGAGTTACCATAGATCCTTTATAAGTACTCCCTGACCCCAAGTGAGTTATCCTAGCCCCTTTATATAAACTCTCTGACCGCAGTGAGTTACCCTAGTCCCATATAAGTACTCCTTGACCCAAAGTGAGTTACACTAGCCCCTTTATAAATACTCCCTGACCCCAAGTGAGTTACCATATCACCTTTATAAGTACTCCCTGAACCCAAGTGTGTTACCATAGCCCCATTTTAATTACTCCCTGACCCCAAGTGAGTTATCATAGCCCCTTTATATGTACTCTCTTACCGCAAGTGAGTTATCCTATCCCCTTTATATGTACTCTCTGACCGCAAGTGAGTTACCCTAGTCACATATAAGAACTCCCTGTCCCTAAGTGAGTACCCTAGTCCCAAATAAGTACTCCCTTACCCCAAGTGAGTTACCATAGCCCCTTTATATGTACTCTCTTACCGCAAGTGAGTTATCCTAGCCCCTTTATATGTACTCTCTGACCGCAAGTGAGTTACCCTAGCCCCTTTATTTGTACTCTCTGAACGCAAGTGAGTTACCCTAGTCCCATAGTTGTACTCCCTGACCCCAAGTGAGTTATCCTAGCCCTTTATAAGTATTCCCAGATCCCAAGTGAGTTACCCTAGTCCCATATAAGTACTCCTTGACCCAAAGTGAGTTACCCTAGCCCCTTTATAAGTACTCCCTGACCCCAAGTGAGTTACCCTAGCCCCTATATAAGTACTCTCTGACCCTAAGTGAGTTATCCTAACTCCTTATATGTACTCTCTGACCGCAAGTGAGTTACGCTAGTCCCATAGAAGTACTCCATGACCACATGTGAGTTACCATATCACCTTTATAAGCACTCCCTGACCCCAAGTGAGTTACCATAGCCCGTTTATAAGTACTCCCAGACACCAAGTGAGTTACCTTAGTCCCTTATAAGTACTCCCTGACCCCAAGTGAGTTATCCTAGCTCCTTATATGTACTCTCTGACCGCAAGTGAGTTAGCCTAGTCCCATAGAAGTACTCCCTGACCCCAAGTGAGTTACCATATCACCTTTATAAGCACTCCCTGACCCCATGTGAGTTACCCTAGCCCCTTTATAAGTACTCTCTGACCCCAAGTGAGTTACCATATCAGCTTTATAAGAACTCCCTGACCCCAAGTGAGTTATCTTAGCCCCTTTATATGTACTCTCTGAACGGAAGTGAGTTACCCTAGTCCCATAGTAGTACTCCCTGACCCCAAGTGAGTTATCCTAGCCCCTTTATAAGTATTCCCAGATCCCAAGTGAGTTACCCTAGTCCCATATAAGTACTCCTTGACCCAAAGTGAGTTACCCTAGCCCCTTTATAAGTACTCTCTGACCCCAAGTGAGTTACCATATCACCTTTATAAGTACTCCCTGACCCCAAGTGAGTTATCCTAGCCTCTTTATATATACTCTCTGAACGCAAGTGAGTTACCCTAGTCCCATAGTAGTTCTCCCTGACCCCAAGTGAGTTACCATAGCCCCTTTATAAGTACTCCCTGACCCCAAGTGAGTTATCCTAGCCCCTTTATATGTACTCTCTGACCGCAGTCAGTTACCCTAGTCCCAAATAAGTACTCCTTGACCCAAAGTGAGTTACACTAGCCCCTTTATAAGTACTCCCTGACCCCAAGTGAGTTACCATATCACCTTTATAAGTACTCCCTGACCCTAAGTGAGTTATCCTAGCCCCTTTATAAGTACTCCCTGACCCCAAGTGAGTTATCCTAGCCCCTTTATATGTACTCTCTGACCGCAGTCAGTTACCCTAGACCCATATAAGTACTCCTTGACCCAAAGTGAGTTACACTAGCCCCTTTATAAGTACTCCCTGACCACAAGTGAGTTACCATATCACCTTTATAAGCACTCCCTGACCCCAAGTGAGTTACCATAGCCCCTTTATAAGTACTCCCAGACACCAAGTGAGTTACCTTAGTCCCTTATAAGTACTCCCTGTCCCCAAGTGAGTTATCCTAGCTCCTTATATGTACTCTCTGACCGCAAGTGAGTTACCCTAGTCCCATAGAAGAACTCCCTGACCCTTAGTGAGTTACCATATCACCTTTATAAGCACTCCCTGACCCCATGTGAGTTACCCTAGCCCCTATATAAGTACTCTCTGACCCTAAGTGAGTTATCCTAGCCCCTTTATATGTACTCTCTGACCGCAAGTGAGTTACCCTAGCCGCTTTATATGTACTCCCAGACCCCATGTGAGTTACCCTAGTCCCATAGAAGTACTCCCTGACCCCAAGTGAATTACCCTAGTCCCTTATAAGTACTCCCTGACACCAAGTGAGTTACCCTAGCCCCTTTATAAGTACACCCTGACCCCAAGTGAGTTATCCTAGCTCCTTATATGTACTCTCTGACCGCAAGTGAGTTACCTTAGTCACATAGAAGTACTCCCTGACCCCAAGTGAGTTACCATATCACCTTTATAAGCACTCCCTGACCCCAAGTGAGTTACCGTAGTCCCATAGTAGTACTCCCTGACCCCAAGTGAATTACCCTAGTCCCTTATAAGTACTCCCTGACACCAAGTGAGTTACCCTAGCCCCTTTATAAGTACACCCTGACCCCAAGTGAGTTATCCTAGCTCCTTATATGTACTCTCTGACCGCAAGTGAGTTACCTTAGTCCCATAGAAGTACTCCCAGACCCCAAGTGAGTTACCCTAGTTCCATAGAAGTACTCCCTGACCCCAAGTGAGTTACACTAGCCCCTTTATAAGTACCCCCTGACCCCAAGTGAGTTATCCTAGCCCCTTTATATGTACTCTCTGACCGCAAGTGAGTTACCCTAGTCCCATAGAATTACTCACAGACACCTAGTGAGATACCATAGTCCCATATAAGTACTTCTTGACCCAAAGTGAGTTATCCTAACACCTTTCTAAGTACTCCCTGACCCCAAGTGAGTTACCATAGCCCCTTTCTAAGTACTCCATGACCACAAGTGAGTTATTCTAGCCCCTTTATATGTACTCCCAGACTCCAAGTGAGTTACCCTAGCCGCTTTATATGTACTCCCTGACCCCAAGTGAGTTACCATAGCTCCTATATAAGTACTCCCTGACCCCAAGTGAGTTATCCTAGCCCCTTTATATGTACTCTCTGACCACAAGTGAGTTTTCCTATCCCCTTTATATGTACTCTCTGACCGCAAGTGAGTTACCCTAGTCCCATATAAATACACCCTGACCCTAAGTGAGTTACCCTAGTCCCATAGAAGTACTCCCGAACCCCAAGTGAGTTACAATAACCCCTTTATAAGTACACCCCGGCTCCAAGTGAGTTACCCTGGTCTCATATAAGTACTCACAGACACCAAGTGAGATACCATAGAACCATATAAGTACTCCTTGACCCAAAATGAGTTATCCTAACCCCTATATATGTACTCTCTGACCGCAAGTGAGGTATTCTAACCCCTTTATAAGTACTCCCTGACCCCAAGTGAGTTACCATAGCCCCTTTATAAGTACTGCCTGACCCCAAGTGAGTTATCCTAGCCCCTTTATATGTACTCCCAGACTCCAAGTGAGTTACCCTAGCCGCTTTATATGTACTCCCAGACCCCATGTGAGTTACCCTAGTCCCATAGAAGTACTACCTGACCCCAAGTGAGTTACCCTAGCCCCTATATAAGTACTCCCTGACCCCAAGTGAGTTACCATATCACCATTATAAGTATTCCCTGACCCCAAGTGATTTATCCTAGCCCCTTTATAAGTACTCCCAGACCCCAAGTGAGTTACCCTAGTCACTTTATATGTACTCTCTGAACGCAAGTGAGTTACCCTAGTCCCATAGTAGTACTTCCTGACCCCAAGTGAGTTACCATAGCCCCTTTATAAGTACTCCCTGACCCCAAGTGAGTTATCCTAGCCCCTTTATATGTACTCCCAGACCCCAAGTGAGTTACCATATCACCTTTATAAGCACTCCCTGACCCCAAGTGAGTTACCCTAGCCCCTATATAAGTACTCTCTGACCGTAAGTGAGTTATCCTAACTCCTTATATGTACTCTCTGACCGCAAGTGAGTTACGCTAGTCCCTTAGAAGTACTCCCTGACCACAAGTGAGTTACCATATCACCTTTATAAGCACTCCCTGACCCCAAGTGAGTTACCATAGCCCCTTTATAAGTACTCCCAGACACCAAGTGAGTTACCTTAGTCCCTTATAAGTACTCCCTGACCCCAAGTGAGTTATGTTAGCTCCTTATATGTACTCTCTGACCGCAAGTGAGTTACCCTAGTCCCATAGAAGTACTCCCTGACCCCAAGTGAGTTACCATATCACTAAATAAGCACTCCCTGACCCCATGTGAGTTACCCTAGCCCCTATATAAGTACTCTCTGACCCTATGTGAGTTATCCTAGCCCCTTTATATGCACTCCCAGACCCCAAGTGAGTTACCCTAGTCCCATAGAAGTACTCCCTGACCCCAAGTGAGTTACACTAGCCCCTTTATAAGTACACCCTGACCCCAAGTGAGTTATCCTAGCCCCTTTATATGTACTCTCTGACCGCAAGTGAGTTACGCTAGTCCCTTAGAAGTACTCCCTGACCACAAGTGAGTTACCATATCACCTTTATAAGCACTCCCTGACCCCAAGTGAGTTACCCTAGCCCCTATATAAGTACTCTCTGACCCTAAGTGAGTTATCCTAACTCCTTTATATGTACTCCCTGACCCCAAGTGAGTTATCCTAGCCCCTTTATATGTACTCTCTGTCCGCAAGTGAGTTATTCTAACCCCTTAATAAGTACTCCCTGACCCCAAGTGTGTTACCCTAGTCTCATATTAGTACTCCCTGACCCCAAGTGACTTACCATAGCCTCTTTATAAGTATTCCTTGACACCAAGTGAGGTACCCTAGCCTCATTATAAGTATACCCTAACCCCAAGTGAGTTCCCTAGCCCATTTATATGTACTCTCTTATCGCAAGTGAGTTATCCTAGCCGCTTTATATGTACTACCAGACCCCAAGTGAGTTACCCTAGTCCCTTATAAGTACTCTCTTACCCCAAGTGAGTTACCATAGCCCCTTTATAAGTACTCCCTGACCCCAAATGAGTTATCCTAGCCCCTTTATAAGTACACCCTGACCCCAAGTGAGTTATCCTAGCTCCTTTATATGTACTCTCTGACCGCAAGTGAGTTACCCTAGTCCCATAGAAGTACTCTCTGACACCAACTGAGTTACCATATCACCTTTATAAGCACTCCCCGGTTCCAAGTGAGTTACCCTAGTCCCATAGAAGTACTCCCTGACCACAAGTGAGTTACCATAGCCCCTTTATATATACTCCCTCACCCCAAGTGAGTTACCATAGCCCCTTTATAAGTACTCCCAGACACCAAGTGAGTTACCCTAGTCCCTTATAATTACTCCCTGACACCAAGAGAGGTACCCTAACCCCTTTATAAGTACACCCTAACCCCAAGTGAGTTATCCTAGCTCCTTTATATGTACTCTCTGACCGCAAGTGAGTTACCCTAGTCCCATAGAAGTACTCTCTGACCCCAAGTGAGTTACCATATCACCTTTATAAGTATTCCCTGACCACAAGTGAGTTATCCTAGCCCCTTTATATGTACTCTCTGACCGCAAATGAGTTACCCTAGTCCCTTATAAGTACTCTCTGACCCCAAGTGAGGTTACCCCAGCCCCTTTATAAGTACACCCTGGCCCCAAGTGAGTTATCCTAGCCCCTTTATATGTTCTCCCAGACTCCAAGTGAGTTACCCTAGCCGTTTTATATGTACTCCCAGATCCCATGTGAGTTACCCTAGTCTCATAGAAGTACTTCCTCGCCCCAAGTGAGTTACCATAGCCCCTTTATAAGTACTCCCTGACCCAAAGTGTGTTACTCTAGTCTCATATTAGTACTCCCTGACCCCAAGTGAGTTACCATAGCCTCTTTATAAGTATTCCTTGACCCCATGTGAGTTATCCTAGCCCCTTTATATGTACTCTCTGACCGCAAGTGAGTTACCCTAGCCCCTTTATTTGTACTCTCTGACCGCAAGTGAGTTATTCTAGGCGCTATAAGTACTCCCAGACATCAAGTGAGTTACCTTAGTCCCTTATAAGTACTCCATGACCCAAAGTGAGTTATCTTAGCCCCTTTATATGTACTCTCTCACCGCAAGTGAGTTATTCTAACCCCTTTATAAGTACTCCCTGACCCCAAGTGAGTTACCATAGCCCCTTTATAAGTATTCCTTGACACCAAATGAGGTACCCTAGCCCCATTATAAGTACACCCTAACCCCAAGTGAGTTCCCTAGCCCATTTATATGTACTCTCTTACCGCAAGTGAGTTATCCTAGCCGCTTTATATGTACTACCAGACCCCAAGTGAGTTACCCTAGTCCCTTATAAGTACTCCCTGACCCCAAGTTAGTTACCATAGCCCCTTTATATGTACACCCCGACCCCAAGTGAGTTACCCTAGCCCCTTTATATGTACTCTCTGACCGCAAGTGAGTTACCCTAGTCCCATAGAAGTACTCCCTGACCACAACTGAGTTACCCTAGTCCCTTATAATTACTCCCTGACACCAAGAGAGGTACCCTAACCCCTTTATAAGTACACCCTAACCCCAAGTAAGTTATTCTAGCTCCTTTATATGTACTCTCGGACCGCAAGTGAGTTACCCTAGCCCATTTATATGTACTCTCTGACCGCAAGTGAGTTATCCTAGCCCCTTTATATGTACTCTCTGACCGCAAATGAGTTACCCTAGTCCCTTATAAGTACTCTCTGACCCCAAGTGAGTTACCCCAGCCCCTTTATAAGTACACCCTGGCCCCAAGTGAGTTATCCTAGCCCCTTTATATGTTCTCCCAGACTCCAAGTGAGTTACCCTAGCCGTTTTATATGTACTCCCAGATCCCATGTGAGTTACCCTAGTCTCATAGAAGTACTTCCTCGCCCCAAGTGAGTTACCATAGCCCCTTTATAAGTACTCCCTGACCCAAAGTGTGTTACTCTAGTCTCATATTAGTACTCCCTGACCCCAAGTGAGTTACCATAGCCTCTTTATAAGTATTCCTTGACCCCATGTGAGTTATCCTAGCCCCTTTATATGTACTCTCTGACCGCAAGTGAGTTACCCTAGCCCCTTTATTTGTACTCTCTGACCGCAAGTGAGTTATTCTAGGCGCTATAAGTACTCCCAGACATCAAGTGAGTTACCTTAGTCCCTTATAAGTACTCCATGACCCAAAGTGAGTTATCTTAGCCCCTTTATATGTACTCTCTCACCGCAAGTGAGTTATTCTAACCCCTTTATAAGTACTCCCTGACCCCAAGTGAGTTACCATAGCCCCTTTATAAGTATTCCTTGACACCAAATGAGGTACCCTAGCCCCATTATAAGTACACCCTAACCCCAAGTGAGTTCCCTAGCCCATTTATATGTACTCTCTTACCGCAAGTGAGTTATCCTAGCCGCTTTATATGTACTACCAGACCCCAAGTGAGTTACCCTAGTCCCTTATAAGTACTCCCTGACCCCAAGTTAGTTACCATAGCCCCTTTATATGTACACCCCGACCCCAAGTGAGTTACCCTAGCCCCTTTATATGTACTCTCTGACCGCAAGTGAGTTACCCTAGTCCCATAGAAGTACTCCCTGACCACAACTGAGTTACCCTAGTCCCTTATAATTACTCCCTGACACCAAGAGAGGTACCCTAACCCCTTTATAAGTACACCCTAACCCCAAGTAAGTTATTCTAGCTCCTTTATATGTACTCTCGGACCGCAAGTGAGTTACCCTAGCCCATTTATATGTACTCTCTGACCGCAAGTGAGTTCCCTAGCCCATTTATATGTACTCTCTGACCGCAAGTGAGTTATCCTAGCCGCTATATATGTACTACCAGACCCCAAGTGAGTTACCCTAGTCCCTTATAAGTACTCCCTGACCCCAAGTGAGTTACCATAGCCCCTTTATAAGTACTCCCTGACCCCAAGTGAGTTATCTTAGCCCCTTTATATATACTCTCTGATCGCAAGTGAGTTATTCTAACCCCTTTATAAGTACTCCCTGACCCCAAGTGAGTTACCCTAGCCTTTTAATAAGTACAGCCTGGCCCCATGTGAGTTACCCTGGTCACATATAAGTACTCACAGACACCAAGTGAGTTACCCTACTCCCATATAAGTACTCCTTGACCCAAAGTGAGTTACCCTAGCCCCTTTATAAGTGCTCCCAGAACCCAAGTGAGTTACCCTAGTCCCATATAAGTACTCCTTGACCCAAAGTGAGTTACACTAGCCCCTTTATAAGTACTCCCTGACCCCAAGTGAGTTACCATATCACCTTTATAAGTACTCCCTGACCCAAAGTGAGTTATCCTATCCTCTTTATATATACTCTCTGAACGCAAGTGAGTTACCCTAGGCCCGTAGTAGTACTCCCTGACCCCAAGTGAGTTACCGTAGTCCCATAGTAGTACTCCCTTACCCCAAGTGATTTACCATAGCCCCTTTATAAGTACTCCCAGGCACCAAGTGAGTTACCCTGGTCTCATATAAGTACTCACAGACACCAAGTGAGATACCATAGAACCATATAAGTACTCCTTGACCCAAAATAAGTTATCCTAGCCCCTTTATATGTACTCTCTGACCGCAAGTGAGGTATTCTAACCCCTTTATAAGTACTCCCTGACCCCAAGTGAGTTACCATAGCCCCTTTATAAGTACTCCCTGACCCCAAGTGAGTTATCCTAGCCCCTTCATATGTACTCTCTGAACGCAAGTGAGTTACCCTAGTCCCATAGTTGTACTCCCTGACCCCAAGTGAGTTATCCTAGCCCTTTATAAGTATTCCCAGATCCCAAGTGAGTTACCCTAGTCCCATATAAGTACTCCTTGACCCAAAGTGAGTTACCCTAGCCCCTTTATAAGTACTCTCTGACCCCAAGTGAGTTACCATATCACCTTTATAAGTACTCCCTGACCCCAAGTGAGTTATCCTAGCCTCTTTATATATACCCTCTGAACGCAAGTGAGTTACCCTAGTCCCATAGTAGTTCTCCCTGACCCCAAGTGAGTTACCATAGCCCCTTTATAAGTACTCCCTGACCCCAAGTGAGTTATCCTAGCCCCTTTATATGTACTCTCTGACCGCAGTCAGTTACCCTAGTCCCATATAAGTACTCCTTGACCCAAAGTGAGTTACACTAGCCCCTTTATAAGTACTCCCTGACCCCAAGTGAGTTACCATATCACCTTTATAAGTACTCCCTGACCCTAAGTGAGTTATCCTAGCCCCTTTATAAGTACTCCCTGACCCCAAGTGAGTTATCCTAGCCCCTTTATATGTACTCTCTGACCGCAGTCAGTTACCCTAGACCCATATAAGTACTCCTTGACCCAAAGTGAGTTACACTAGCCCCTTTATAAGTACTCCCTGACCACAAGTGAGTTACCATATCACCTTTATAAGCACTCCCTGAACCCAAGTGAGTTACCATAGCCCCTTTATAAGTACTCCCAGACACCAAGTGAGTTACCTTAGTCCCTTATAAGTACTCCCTGACCCCAAGTGAGTTATCCTAGCTCCTTATATGTACTCTCTGACCGCAAGTGAGTTACCCTAGTCCCATAGAAGTACTCCCTGACCCTTAGTGAGTTACCATATCACCTTTATAAGCACTCCCTGACCCCATGTGAGTTACCCTAGCCCCTATATAAGTACTCTCTGACCCTAAGTGAGTTATCCTAGCCCCTTTATATGTACTCTCTGACCGCAAGTGAGTTACCCTAGCCGCTTTATATGTACTCCCAGACCCCATGTGAGTTACCCTAGTCCCATAGAAGTACTCCCTGACCCCAAGTGAATTACCCTAGTCCCTTATAAGTACTCCCTGACACCAAGTGAGTTACCCTAGCCCCTTTATAAGTACACCCTGACCCCAAGTGAGTTATCCTAGCTCCTTATATGTACTCTCTGACCGCAAGTGAGTTACCTTAGTCACATAGAAGTACTCCCTGACCCCAAGTGAGTTACCATATCACCTTTATAAGCACTCCCTGACCCCAAGTGAGTTACCGTAGTCCCATAGTAGTACTCCCTGACCCCAAGTGAATTACCCTAGTCCCTTATAAGTACTCCCTGACACCAAGTGAGTTACCCTAGCCCCTTTATAAGTACACCCTGACCCCAAGTGAGTTATCCTAGCTCCTTATATGTACTCTCTGACCGCAAGTGAGTTACCTTAGTCCCATAGAAGTACTCCCAGACCCCAAGTGAGTTACCCTAGTTCCATAGAAGTACTCCCTGACCCCAAGTGAGTTACACTAGCCCCTTTATAAGTACCCCCTGACCCCAAGTGAGTTATCCTAGCCCCTTTATATGTACTCTCTGACCGCAAGTGAGTTACCCTAGTCCCATAGAATTACTCACAGACACCTAGTGAGATACCATAGTCCCATATAAGTACTTCTTGACCCAAAGTGAGTTATCCTAACACCTTTCTAAGTACTCCCTGACCCCAAGTGAGTTACCATAGCCCCTTTCTAAGTACTCCCTGACCCCAAGTGAGTTATCCTAGCCCCTTTATATGTACTCCCAGACTCCAAGTGAGTTACCCTAGCCGCTTTATATGTACTCCCTGACCCCAAGTGAGTTACCATAGCTCCTATATAAGTACTCCCTGACCCCAAGTGAGTTATCCTAGCCCCTTTATATGTACTCTCTGACCACAAGTGAGTTATCCTATCCCCTTTATATGTACTCTCTGACCGCAAGTGAGTTACCCTAGTCCCATATAAATACACCCTGACCCTAAGTGAGTTACCCTAGTCCCATAGAAGTACTCCCGAACCCCAAGTGAGTTACAATAACCCCTTTATAAGTACACCCCGGCTCCAAGTGAGTTACCCTGGTCTCATATAAGTACTCACAGACACCAAGTGAGATACCATAGAACCATATAAGTACTCCTTGACCCAAAATGAGTTATCCTAACCCCTATATATGTACTCTCTGACCGCAAGTGAGGTATTCTAACCCCTTTATAAGTACTCCCTGACCCCAAGTGAGTTACCATAGCCCCTTTATAAGTACTCCCTGACCCCAAGTGAGTTATCCTAGCCCCTTTATATGTACTCCCAGACTCCAAGTGAGTTACCCTAGCCGCTTTATATGTACTCCCAGACCCCATGTGAGTTACCCTAGTCCCATAGAAGTACTACCTGACCCCAAGTGAGTTACCCTAGCCCCTATATAAGTACTCCCTGACCCCAAGTGAGTTACCATATCACCATTATAAGTATTCCCTGACCCCAAGTGATTTATCCTAGCCCCTTTATAAGTACTCCCAGACCCCAAGTGAGTTACCCTAGTCCCTTTATATGTACTCTCTGAACGTAAGTGAGTTACCCTAGTCCCATAGTAGTACTTCCTGACCCCAAGTGAGTTACCATAGCCCCTTTATAAGTACTCCCTGACCCCAAGTGAGTTATCCTAGCCCCTTTATATGTACTCCCAGACTCCAAGTGAGTTACCATATCACCTTTATAAGCACTCCCTGACCCCAAGTGAGTTACCCTAGCCCCTATATAAGTACTCTCTGACCGTAAGTGAGTTATCCTAACTCCTTATATGTACTCTCTGACCGCAAGTGAGTTACGCTAGTCCCTTAGAAGTACTCCCTGACCACAAGTGAGTTACCATATCACCTTTATAAGCACTCCCTGACCCCAAGTGAGTTACCATAGCCCCTTTATAAGTACTCCCAGACACCAAGTGAGTTACCTTAGTCCCTTATAAGTACTCCCTGACCCCAAGTGAGTTATGTTAGCTCCTTATATGTACTCTCTGACCGCAAGTGAGTTACCCTAGTCCCATAGAAGTACTCCCTGACCCCAAGTGAGTTACCATATCACTAAATAAGCACTCCCTGACCCCATGTGAGTTACCCTAGCCCCTATATAAGTACTCTCTGACCCTATGTGAGTTATCCTAGCCCCTTTATATGCACTCCCAGACCCCAAGTGAGTTACCCTAGTCCCATAGAAGTACTCCCTGACCCCAAGTGAGTTACACTAGCCCCTTTATAAGTACACCCTGACCCCAAGTGAGTTATCCTAGCCCCTTTATATGTACTCTCTGACCGCAAGTGAGTTACGCTAGTCCCTTAGAAGTACTCCCTGACCACAAGTGAGTTACCATATCACCTTTATAAGCACTCCCTGACCCCAAGTGAGTTACCCTAGCCCCTATATAAGTACTCTCTGACCCTAAGTGAGTTATCCTAACTCCTTATATGTACTCCCTGACCCCAAGTGAGTTATCCTAGCCCCTTTATATGTACTCTCTGTCCGCAAGTGAGTTATTCTAACCCCTTAATAAGTACTCCCTGACCCCAAGTGTGTTACCCTAGTCTCATATTAGTACTCCCTGACCCCAAGTGAGTTACCATAGCCTCTTTATAAGTATTCCTTGACACCAAGTGAGGTACCCTAGCCTCATTATAAGTATACCCTAACCCCAAGTGAGTTCCCTAGCCCATTTATATGTACTCTCTTATCGCAAGTGAGTTATCCTAGCCGCTTTATATGTACTACCAGACCCCAAGTGAGTTACCCTAGTCCCTTATAAGTACTCTCTTACCCCAAGTGAGTTACCATAGCCCCTTTATAAGTACTCCCTGCCCCAAATGAGTTATCCTAGCCCCTTTATAAGTACACCCTGACCCCAAGTGAGTTATCCTAGCTCCTTTATATGTACTCTCTGACCGCAAGTGAGTTACCCTAGTCCCATAGAAGTACTCTCTGACCCCAACTGAGTTACCATATCACCTTTATAAGCACTCCCCGGTTCCAAGTGAGTTACCCTAGTCCCATAGAAGTACTCCCTGACCACAAGTGAGTTACCATAGCCCCTTTATATGTACTCCCTCACCCCAAGTGAGTTACCATAGCCCCTTTATAAGTACTCCCAGACACCAAGTGAGTTACCCTAGTCCCTTATAATTACTCCCTGACACCAAGAGAAGTACCCTAACCCCTTTATAAGTACACCCTAACCCCAAGTGAGTTATCCTAGCTCCTTTATATGTACTCTCTGACCGCAAGTGAGTTACCCTAGTCCCATAGAAGTACTCTCTGACCCCAAGTGAGTTACCATATCACCTTTATAAGTATTCCCTGACCCCAAGTGAGTTATCCTAGCCCCTTTATATGTACTCTCTGACCGCAAATGAGTTACCCTAGTCCCTTATAAGTACTCTCTGACCCCAAGTGAGTTACCCCAGCCCCTTTATAAGTACACCCTGGCCCCAAGTGAGTTATCCTAGCCCCTTTATATGTTCTCCCAGACTCCAAGTGAGTTACCCTAGCCGTTTTATATGTACTCCCAGATCCCATGTGAGTTACCCTAGTCTCATAGAAGTACTTCCTCGCCCCAAGTGAGTTACCATAGCCCCTTTATAAGTACTCCCTGACCCAAAGTGTGTTACTCTAGTCTCATATTAGTACTCCCTGACCCCAAGTGAGTTACCATAGCCTCTTTATAAGTATTCCTTGACCCCATGTGAGTTATCCTAGCCCCTTTATATGTACTCTCTGACCGCAAGTGAGTTATCCTAGCCCCTTTATTTGTACTCTCTGACCGCAAGTGAGTTATTCTAGGCGCTATAAGTACTCCCAGACATCAAGTGAGTTACCTTAGTCCCTTATAAGTACTCCATGACCCAAAGTGAGTTATCTTAGCCCCTTTATATGTACTCTCTCACCGCAAGTGAGTTATTCTAACCCCTTTATAAGTACTCCCTGACCCCAAGTGAGTTACCATAGCCCCTTTATAAGTATTCCTTGACACCAAATGAGGTACCCTAGCCCCATTATAAGTACACCCTAACCCCAAGTGAGTTCCCTAGCCCATTTATATGTACTCTCTTACCGCAAGTGAGTTATCCTAGCCGCTTTATATGTACTACCAGACCCCAAGTGAGTTACCCTAGTCCCTTATAAGTACTCCCTGACCCCAAGTTAGTTACCATAGCCCCTTTATATGTACTCCCCGACCCCAAGTGAGTTACCCTAGCCCCTTTATATGTACTCTCTGACCGCAAGTGAGTTACCCTAGTCCCTTATAATTACTCCCTGACACCAAGAGAGGTACCCTAACCCCTTTATAAGTACACCCTAACCCCAAGTAAGTTATTCTAGCTCCTTTATATGTACTCTCGGACCGCAAGTGAGTTACCCTAGCCCATTTATATGTACTCTCTGACCGCAAGTGAGTTCCCTAGCCCATTTATATGTACTCTCTGACCGCAAGTGAGTTATCCTAGCCGCTATATATGTACTACCAGACCCCAAGTGAGTTACCCTAGTCCCTTATAAGTACTCGCTGACCCCAAGTGAGTTACCATAGCCCCTTTATAAGTACTCCCTGACCCCAAGTGAGTTATCTTAGCCCCTTTATATATACTCTCTGATCGCAAGTGAGTTATTCTAACCCCTTTATAAGTACTCCCTGACCCCAAGTGAGTTACCCTAGCCTTTTAATAAGTACAGCCTGGCCCCATGTGTGTTACCCTGGTCACATATAAGTACTCACAGACACCAAGTGAGTTACCCTACTCCCATATAAGTACTCCTTGACCCAAAGTGAGTTACCCTAGCCCCCTTATAAGTGCTCCCAGAACCCAAGTGAGTTACCCTAGTCCCATATAAGTACTCCTTGACCCAAAGTGAGTTACACTAGCCCCTTTATAAGTACTCCCTGACCCCAAGTGAGTTACCATATCACCTTTATAAGTACTCCCTGACCCAAAGTGAGTTATCCTATCCTCTTTATATATACTCTCTGAACGCAAGTGAGTTACCCTAGTCCCGTAGTAGTACTCCCTGACCCCAAGTGAGTTACCGTAGTCCCATAGTAATACTCCCTTACCCCAAGTGATTTACCATAGCCCCTTTATAAGTACTCCCTGACCCCAAGTGAGTTATCTTAGCCCCTTTATATGTACTCTCTGACCGCAAGTGAGGTATTCTAACCCCTTTATAAGTACTCCCTGACCCCAAGTGAGTTACCATAGCCCCTTTATAAGTACTCCCTGACCCCAAGTGAGTTATCCTAGCCCCTTCATATGTACTCTCTGAACGCAAGTGAGTTACCCTAGTCCCATAGTTGTACTCCCTGACCCCAAGTGAGTTATCCTAGCCCTTTATAAGTATTCCCAGATCCCAAGTGAGTTACCCTAGTCCCATATAAGTACTCCTTAACCCAATGTGAGTTACCCTAGCCCCTTTATAAGTACTCTCTGACCCCAAGTGAGTTACCATATCACCTTTATAAGTACTCCCTGACCCCAAGTGAGTTACCCTAGCCTCTTTATATATACTCTCTGAACGCAAGTGAGTTACCCTAGTCCCATAGTAGTTCTCCCTGACCCCAAGTGAGTTACCATAGCCCCTTTATAAGTACTCCCTGACCCCAAGTGAGTTATCCTAGCCCCTTTATATGTACTCTCTGACCGCAGTCAGTTACCCTAGTCCCATATAAGTACTCCTTGACCCAAAGTGAGTTACACTAGCCCCTTTATAAGTACTCCCTGACCCCAAGTGAGTTACCATATCACCTTTATAAGTACTCCCTGACCCTAAGTGAGTTATCCTAGCCCCTTTATAAGTACTCCCTGACCCCAAGTGAGTTATCCTAGCCCCTTTATATGTACTCTCTGACCGCAGTCAGTTACCCTAGACCCATATAAGTACTCCTTGACCCAAAGTGAGTTACACTAGCCCCTTTATAAGTACTCCCTGACCACAAGTGAGTTACCATATCACCTTTATAAGCACTCCCTGACCCCAAGTGAGTTACCATAGCCCCTTTATAAGTACTCCCAGACACCAAGTGAGTTACCTTAGTCCCTTATAAGTACTCCCTGACCCCAAGTGAGTTATCCTAGCTCCTTATATGTACTCTCTGACCGCAAGTGAGTTACCCTAGTCCCATAGAAGTACTCCCTGACCCTTAGTGAGTTACCATATCACCTTTATAAGCACTCCCTGACCCCATGTGAGTTACCCTAGCCCCTATATAAGTACTCTCTGACCCTAAGTGAGTTATCCTAGCCCCTTTATATGTACTCTCTGACCGCAAGTGAGTTATCCTAGCCGCTTTATATGTACTCTCTGTCCGCAAGTGAGTTATTCTAACCCCTTAATAAGTACTCCCTGACCCCAAGTGTGTTACCCTAGTCTCATATTAGTACTCCCTGACCCCAAGTGAGTTACCATAGCCTCTTTATAAGTATTCCTTGACACCAAGTGAGGTACCCTAGCCTCATTATAAGTATACCCTAACCCCAAGTGAGTTCCCTAGCCCATTTATATGTACTCTCTTATCGCAAGTGAGTTATCCTAGCCGCTTTATATGTACTACCAGACCCCAAGTGAGTTACCCTAGTCCCTTATAAGTACTCTCTTTCCCCAAGTGAGTTACCATAGCCCCTTTATAAGTACTCCCTGACCCCAAATGAGTTATCCTAGCCCCTTTATAAGTACTCCCTGACCACAAGTGAGTTACCATAGCCCCTTTATATGTACTCCCTTACCCCAAGTGAGTTACCATAGCCCCTTTATAAGTACTCCCAGACACCAAGTGAGTTACCCTAGTCCCTTATAATTACTCCCTGACACCAAGAGAGGTACCCTAACCCCTTTATAAGTACACCCTAACCCCAAGTGAGTTATCCTAGCTCCTTTATGTGTACTCGCTGACCGCAAGTGAGTTACCCTAGTCCCATAGAAGTACTCTCTGACCCCAAGTGAGTTACCATATCACCTTTATAAGTATTCCCTGACCCCAAGTGAGTTATCCTAGCCCCTTTATATGTACTCTCTGACCGCAAATGAGTTACCCTAGTCCCTTATAAGTACTCTCTGACCCCAAGTGAGTTACCCCAGCCCCTTTATAAGTACACCCTGGCCCCAAGTGAGTTATCCTAGCCCCTTTATATGTTCTCCCAGACTCCAAGTGAGTTACCCTAGCCGTTTTATATGTACTCCCAGATCCCATGTGAGTTACCCTAGTCTCATAGAAGTACTTCCTGGCCCCAAGTGAGTTACCATAGCCCCTTTATAAGTACTCCCTGACCCAAAGTGTGTTACTCTAGTCTCATATTAGTACTCCCTGACCCCAAGTGAGTTACCATAGCCTCTTTATAAGTATTCCTTGACCCCATGTGAGTTATCCTAGCCCCTTTATATGTACTCTCTGACCGCAAGTGAGTTACCCTAGCCCCTTTATTTGTACTCTCTGACCGCAAGTGAGTTATTCTAGGCGCTATAAGTACTCCCAGACATCAAGTGAGTTACCCTAGTCCCTTATAAGTACTCCCTGACCCCAAGTTAGTTACCATAGCCCCTTTATATGTACTCCCCGACCCCAAGTGAGTTACCCTAGCCCCTTTATATGTACTCTCTGACCGCAAGTGAGTTACCCTAGTCCCATAGAAGTACTCCCTGACCACAACTGAGTTAC
>NW_027117151.1:0-32332 GCF_024137725.1 Prorops nasuta | reverse complement strand
GGAAGAAAATCCAACTTGTACGCGCTTCCATGAATTTCCAGTGAAAATTGGGACAATTTTGGAGTTTTGTCAGAGTCGCGACGGAGCAGAGTGGCAGGTGCAGCGCGAGTCTCGCTCGATCGGTACCGGTACCCGAGCATCGTGTTCGTGAAAGAGCGAGAGGGGGGAGGGGAATGCCCAGCCGCAACGCAAAGGTTCGGTTCGGAACGGATCAGGTTGTAGGGGATCGTGTATGCGTGTCCCCACCCTCGGTGTCGCTCGTGCAACGGGTGGTGGGGGACGTCGGGAATGCGCGGGGTGGGGGGTGGATCGGCCAGCGACAGCGAGCGGAGCGACAAGTGATCGTTTACAGTTATAGTCAGTCCGGATCGGGCGCTCGGTGAGCCGAGACTTGACGAGAGAAACGTCAAACGATATACACACGAGAGTGCAGTGAATTGGCCAACCTGCCGGCAAGTGAAATTTCCATAGCGAAATTAATCAAGTGCTCTCTGGATAGCCCGGATTCTCTCACGACGAAGCTTCGAGCCTCGATCGATCTCCTTATCGCGGTACGAAAGCAACGAAGAGCTGGAGAGGATCGCCCATGCACGCACACATACAAATACATATATATAGAGTAACAAAGGGGGGAAAATTGCTGGCGAAACGCGAGGAATTCGTCGAGTAAACGCGACTGCTGTGCCTGACAAAGTGAAAAATCGCCGCTTTATTAGTTATTTCGAGAGTTATTTCCTGCTCGCGCAGCAATTCCTATTGAGCAAGAGCCTCTCCTCGCGGAGATTGTTGGCGGCGCGAGCGTTAACGTGGCTGATTGGCCACGCGGCAAGATTCGATAGCTTCGCGTGAAATCCGCGTATAATTGTATCGGCTGATAAGGGCCTTTCCCAGCTCGCGCTCGTGTGTATCCGACTTGTAAACACTGCCGTTGGTTTTTCCGAGAAAAGATTTCTGTGGCTTTGCAAGAGGGGAGGGGGGGGGGGGGGGAGTATCACTGTCAAGTTCGCCTTCGGAAACGCGTCGATGGACGATGTACTGGTTGCTGCACGGATCGGGATAGAGGAGCCTCGCTCCGTTGACACTGAATCTCGCGGAGGCACGGGAAGAACGCTCGTTGGAATGTCCAAGAGTGCAGAGGCTTCGCGAGTGGAGTAGGCGAGCTGGAGAATGCTGGGACCGGGACCGAACGAGGCGAGGCGAGACGAACCTGTGCCTGTCTTTGCTCGCTTGCCTCGAGTCGCTTACCAGCAGCGCGCCTTCTCCGTTTTGTAGTACACTGTATATATACGTATACGCGTTTGCATGTACACACACGAGCCACTAGCAGCCATTCCTCGTACGCGGATATGACCTCGTAACACTGCGGCGGCTCGAGACACCGCGCGAAAACTGCAAATGGGAAATGCATAATTTTCCCTGCGGTAAAAAGTGGGACGAGATTGATCGGGGCTTCATTTTCGGCGAATTCTGTGCAGGGCTTGTACTCCATCGTACACGACAGCGACGTGGAAACCGAGAGGCCGACAGGATGCCCGTGACAAACCCATGAAAACTGCGCGAAAAACACCGGCCGGAGGGAAAACGGACGTAGAAGAGAGAAAAGCTTTTCCTTGGATCATCCTCCATAGTGCGACATCTCACTCCCCCCTGCCGCGCGCGTCATGGATTTTATTCGCCTCTAGTCGCCGTTCGAGCAACGGCCAATCTCTGCAAGGTAAACATCAACATCCTCTTCTCCTCGATTCCGTGAAAAGTATTCGTCGGGAACGTTGCGACGAGTTTTCAGAAATTGCTCCATTGTTTACTGTCATTTGCGTTGAAACGGTCTCGAGTATAGAGTGTTTATAACGAAAGGTGATTGTTTTTTTTGGATGTAAAAACGCAATTTTTCGTCATTACTGTTCCAACGTCTATAATCGAGCTTCTCTCGAGTTTCAAGAGGATTCGAAGGATTTGTCATGGTTTTTGGCTGTAAAAAAAGCAGTTTTTTTTTCTTGCAACCACTGTAATCGAGCTTCTCTCGGCTTTCGAGAAGACTCGGAGGACTCGTAATTGTGTTTCAGTCGTGAGAAAAAATTCTAGCTACTCTCCTCGTAACGACCAGTGGAGACTCTCGAGGAACCAAAAACTGTTTTGGTCACTCTTCTTAGAGTAGATGGACGCTGGAGCATTCGCGCGAGTGTACCAAAGCTATTATTCGTACTTCGATACTCTGATCCCTAAACAGTGGGAAATTGTTTCGTGTGATTCAGCTATAGTGTCGGTATATCAATTTTCATGTTAAAGCACAGTGTGAAGTTAGCCGAATGGTAAAGGAGTCAATTTCCCGCAGCGTAGAAGTGTTTCGTACGTGGGAGATAAAAAGATAGGAGATTTCTAAATACGCATCGAAACCTATAGAGCACCAAATGACTTATAGACAACTTTTAGACATCTTTTAGTCGAGTGAACTGTACGAGAATGATCTACTCTGCATCCACCCTTAGGTTTCAAGGTCACTGTTATTTCGAAGTTTGAACCAAGTTCGGAAAAAAGCCACGGGGCTGCAAAATACTGAAAAACTCTGATGGATTTTTCAGTGTTATATTTTCCGTAACGCATGTACAGTCTTATCCGTTGCTTGTATTAGTGCCCGAGGAAACGTATCAGCGATATATCCCTCTTTCTTCACTCATTTCTTATCTACGGACGTAACGATTGTAATTGCCTATTCAGCGCCTGACTATGATTGGATTTTGATAAAATTGATTAATTTACACTGTATACCGAGAGAAATTCAGGATAGCCTGTGACGACCGGCCAATTTGGCAAGTTTCTATTGTAGGATTGTAAATTAAATTGCAATTAAAAGTGTCGAGTTTATATATCAGTGATAAGAGAGAGTTTCGAGAAGCCCGAGTTTCTTTCCTTTCCAAAGCAGTGTATCACCGAAAACGCTCGTCGAGACCATCTAGAAACTTTGCTATCTGCTTGAATAACTAAAGCGAACACAGGAAACGCCTCCGACCACCGATTATTCCTAAAGAGAATTTGCATCTCGACCTTGCAATTCCGTTCATTTCGCAATCGTTATACGATTTCCAGTGCTTGACACCTTTTCGTCAAAGATCCTAGGGTTTATATACCCCACTCGGTATACAATTCCTCGGGAGAAGAAACTCTGCCTCGTTTATGTATAGGAAAGGTCGAAATTCGGTTTGCACAGTTTGGCTAGTTGATTTTTCATTAATTACGAACGACAGGTGTGTGTTGGTGACGCACATCCCGCGTTTCGTGCTGATAACACTCTCGCATCGGTAATTTATATCCAACTAATTAGTCCCGAATCGACGTCGTATTTTTGTAATTCAACCGAGTGTATCCGTTGGAGTTTCTCCAGTGAAACCGGCTGCTACGCGGATAAGAAGAACACTGTCCGTTAAATTGATGCGAGTTTCGCCGTTAAAAAACGGTATTCGAAACAATTTACCAGCGACGTCACAGGGACCGAGCACAAATTCTTCGTCAAAATCTGGAAAAAACGCGTTTCACCGGTGAAAGAGACGAACGATGATTGGTCGTCTATTCCCGGATGAATTTTAAAATGTATACCGCAAGCAGAAGTAATTGTCCGATCGTTTTAATCAGTGAACTCAGCGTCGGAGTTATCCTCCTGGTAAATATTATTCGTGAGATTGCGGAAGACTCGTGGAGAGAGACTCTGGTATATATATATACATACGGATACGAGAAATTATTAGATTCGAAGAAATCTTGCTTTGAAAATTCGCCTGAATTAAAAATATCGTTCCAACATTATCCAGTGCAATCCAACAAGATCAATTTTAATCCAAGACAATTAAACGTTTACTTAAAAACGAATAAGAAAATTTTCGCGACTACTCGAAGCAACGTTTATTTGCATGGAATATTTTCTTTTTCTAGTTTTTCTCGTACTATGGAATTTCTAAACGAAGCTCCAGGATAAAGATCAGAGTCGACTCAAGAAGTATCGCGTTGTTGATGTTGGAATTTGGGTTTCAGTCGTGGGATTACCCGCTTGGAGGAAATAATCTACGGAGCGTGGCTCGGCCAATAGACGAGTGAATGACTACCAGTAGTTGAGGGAGGGGGGGGGGGGGGGGAGGAGGAGGGAGGAGTACACAGCGAAGGATACAGCTATACGCGTATATAGAGGCACACGAATACACTCGCTATTGAACGGACAAGAATAGAGAGAAAGAGAGAGCACAACTCCATTGTAGGTTAGGTGGCCATAAGAAGAACGCACGCGCATCGCACGTTAATTCCCATGAAACACGGAGCTATTCCCAACTACTCGTTCTCTCTTCTTTCTCCACCTCGATAATTCTTCCTTCCTCTCCCTCACGAACCTCTTCTTCGACGATCCTTCATAAATAAAAAATGTGCGAGGTACTCTTACTAAAATTCATTACACGTTGCAAATAGCTTTGCATATACACTATATATATATATATATATATATATATAAACACAAACGAATGGTCACACGCTATCAAATATTGCTACAAAGTGTTACCACCACTCGAGATTAATCATTATTATTATAGGCCGCTTATTAATTATTTATGACTCTTCGCTATCGATTGTGGCGAAAAAAAAACAAACAAAAAAAGGAGAGAGAGAGACATAAGCTACAGGTGTATATAAGATAATATATTATTGCGTTGGATGGTAAACTAAATAACGAGTCGACGCGACGAAATAATTGAAAAATTTCCTTGTTAATTATGCTAATGTTTTTTGCGTATGTGTGTGTATCAGGTGCGTGGCGGAAGAAGAATGAGAAGTCTGGAGAGATCATCGGGTAGTGATCAGGACTGCGCCGATCAGGAGATGTATATCGACTTGGACGACGCCTCCGTCGATTCCCTAACAGGAAAACGGAACCGGCACCATGTCAGTGCCGAGGTAATTCGTCCATCCAGTTTACTTGCTTCTGGGGGAGAATTAAACTCTCACGAGGATCACGATTGGAGAGGCCTCGTAGCTCGAGGACCTCTCGAGCGAAACTTTTGGTAATTTCTCTCGGTGAGAGAAAAGACGTAGGGAAGCCTATTGGACGGAGAACGATTCCAGTCGTACGTAATTGATCGATTTCTAGTCAAGGCGAAGACTCGATCAGAACTTGATAAATAAACTTGCCTTATCGGTGCACGAACAGAGCATTACGGCAAAATAAATTAGATAGCGTTTCGTAATCTTATCTCTTTGGCCCTTTTCTCGATTCTCGATGTTCGTGCCGGTAGCTGGCTAAATAATGATGTTTCGTAAACTTGTCTCCCCCCCCCCGACCCCTTTATTCTTAGATCTCATAGTCTCTGTTTTTTGTTTTTTTTTTCATAATTTTTTCCCTCGGCTCCTCTCGTCAATAACGCCACGGTTAGTCGGGACGGTGTATGATTTACAATTGTAATATGGTAATTTTAGCGTTATATCGTGTTTATTGTAATGGCTTAATTGGAATGTTGCAATTATTGTAATTTATCGCGTTGGTCAATAGCGATTGGAGTTTATTAAACACTGCGCTTTACGAGGCTGCGGGTTGTTGTGTGTATATATATATATATATGATGGTGCAGGAGGTGGGAGATAATTGAGGCGATTAATTAAGGAAAGCTTTGTCCTGCGAAGGTGGGCGAGGAGAGTGACAGCAGTGGGAGCGAGAGGAGCCCGAAACAGGCGAAGAGAAGAAATCGTGGTGGACCCCCCACGACGAGGAGGCGGAAAAGCGGAATTTCTGCGAGGGAAAGGAATCTCAGGAGGCTCGAGAGCAACGAGAGGGAGAGAATGAGGATGCACTCGCTCAATGATGCTTTTGAGGTAGGTTTTTATTTCTATTTTCATTCTCACCCCCCCCCCCCCTCACACCCTCCCCTTTAGTCACATCCCCGAGAAAAAAGCAAGGAAATTTTCAGTGGCATAAAAAATACAGTGATGCGTCCATTATCTATACTCTCGAGGTACTCGTTTTCAACGTTAACCATCGATCTCGAATCTGGATTTATCGTGAGAAAAACTAGAGATATATATATGTGTAGGTGTACGATAAGGAATTTTCGAAAGATTCGATCAACGACCCTCTTAAGGTATTTTGAGATATCGATTTAACGATAAGAAATTCTACTCGCTTGTTTGGCGTTTTGCGTATATAGTGGTTGTTAATTTGGTAATAATTAAGCGGTGGGTTGATTGGTTGAATTAATTTAATGGCGAATATTGGAGAACGCGATTGAACCATTCGGAAAAATTACGTGACTCTCTTTGCAGGATTATTGCGACTGTGTACTTAAGTGCCAGCGAGCTTCCCCTGTATAATTTGCCAAAGGGTTTTGCTAATAGGATACTTATTAGTGAAAGTAATCGTTCGAGAGCAAGAATAGATGGGCGAGTAATGACGGGTCATTCGAAGCGTAATCTTTTTAATGATCATTGCAGCCTGCATTGGCGCCGAACAAACGTTGTCCAGTCCTTCGATCAAATTCTGCGATTTTTTTTTTATATTTTCAAGAGAGTGATCGAGAGTAAAGAAAATTAGTGGCAAGGGTAAATTATTTTTCTCGAGTATCACGAGAGATTCGTAGTATATAGATCATTTTTGAACGTTCTCCAATTCTTCGTTGAAATTGCACGATTTTAGGAAAATTGATTGGAAAAATTCGATGACTCTGGTGAATATTTTTTTTCAGCCTCGCGAGAGGCTCGAACGCAATTGTATTTTCTTCTCGTTTCTTTTTTTTTTTTTAAGTTATATTGGCGAGGGAAAAGAGTCTATTAAATATCGAAAGTAGGTCGTAGCCCTTGTCGGAATGCTTACACAGGCCATTATATATTTCGCGCAAGTGGCGAAATTACGTCGTCCAGCGTTTCGTAAGACGATAATTATATATTTCACATATACTAGCATCTATGAGACGTGTTATTATATCGAACAAAACTTAATTTGCGTAATAAAAATCCCAGCGAACAAGCCACCGCAATCAACCGCCTCTTATTCCGTGCTCTCACTTTCCTTTTCACCGATCGCCACATTTTCCCGCACTATCATCCCCCCCCCCCCCCTCCCCCCATTCACCTTTCTCCATACAAGAAACAGCCAAGAATAACAACTTGCGTTCGAACTTTAACTTTTCAATAAAGACCCAATATTTTTCTTGGAAATTCCTGCCACTCTTTTCACCGCGAACTTCCGGTACCACCATCCCCCCTCCTGTCAAAATGGAAGAAAGATGAGGGTTATAGAAGAATGGTTACACACACACAGAAACCTAATGTGGATTTCAATTTTTCAATTACCAATGATCGATATTTTTCTTGGAAATTGCAGCAACTGCGGGAGGTAATACCACACGTTAAAATGGAGAGGAAACTCAGCAAAATCGAAACGCTGACGCTGCCAAGAATTACATAATGGCATTGACGAACGTCATATGCGAGATGCGCGGGGAGGAACAGCCATACACGTGAGTAACTTAGACTTTTCCACCTTCACGCTCGATCCACACCGACCCCCTCGCGCGACCCGTCGCAAACTGATAATAAGAGCTTCGTAAAACACTTCCCTCGATCACCCCCCCCCCCCCCTAACTTGATCATTTATAAAGAAGCCCCGACGCTCGAGCAGTCCTCGCGAGGAGCAGCATTCGCAGAATTCGGCGAGAAGAAGAATTACTCGAGGCTCGACTCGCGTCGGAGGAATAAGAATTGTTTTTATCGCGTAATGGAGAATGTCCATCGCGAGGCGTTAGCATTGAATATTGATGGCAGCGGATGAGTCACGCGAAGATATCAAAGCAAATTAAAAACGCCTTAGGGAGAGCAGTATATATGTATATATGTATAGTAACTTTGTTGCTACAGGTTCAACATAGTGCTCGGATAAAATTCGTAAAATTCTTGTGGAATTTTATCGACGAGCCAAGAGTTCAATGGTATAGTTTGGTACGCACCTCGGTCCTATTAGGATTCGCGGGGTAGATAATTTTTGGAAAGACTCGCTGGAATTCTACCAAAGTGTTTCTCATTCATCCCGCTTTGTCTTAATTTATACGTAAATGTTGCACGCAAGCGACTTTGCAAGTTGAGCAATTTTTACGTTCCAACTTTCGATTCCTCGTTAAATGCCGGAATATCAATGAGTAGGGAGGTTAACTCAGTGAATTATGCCAATTACTGAAAATTCGAAATGGCGCGCTCGACTTTGGCAAGATTAAGAGCGTTGGAAAGCCCTTATTGGTTGTTAGCCAGAACGAAATAAGCGAGCAAACCGTCCGTGGTCTCTTCCTTTTCGTCATCTCGCTATCTGCTCATTAGCAAGTTTCGAGATAAGGTTTCATTTTGCTCTTTAAACTTATTTAGCTCGCGCGCAGTGTCAGCGCTTCCTCGTGATTATTATATGCGCTCTACTTTGGAATTTATCGGTTGGTTTTTTGCACTCCGATGCAGCTCGGCCACCAATAATATCTTTAGACCGGAATTACCACGGGGAATCCGCAGTAACCCGTGCATTTTCATGCGACGCGTCGATCGATCCTGCGCTTGCACTCCCTCGTAGATAATAACGTTAACATCCCTCGCAAATTTCGATAAATCGACCATGAAGAGGTTCCTGAAGAAACAAGGAATACACGCTCGATAAACAAAGTTCGAGTGTCTCTCGTACCGCCAAAAATATAGTTCGTGACGAATCGACAGTCGGACCCTGTACATACAGGGTCCAACTGTCAAAACGCCCCGGAGGCTGTTTACACAACGAAACGCGTATTTCCGTAAATGTCGACGTCCCTGTCGAGCAACCACGGTACAAATACCCTCGAATCTCCGCTCTAAACCATTTCAACAGTCGCACCCTGTACACCACCACTCGTGATAACGAAAAATGCAATTTTCAGATTCGTCGATGGAGAGTGCGGGTCCAGTAGCGGTGATAGCACGGGCCAATTAGAGTTAAGCGGTGGCGAGCAACCGGAAGAAGCCTCACCCGCATCTATTCACGAAGCGAACAACAACAGTCTGCTTCACGAAGATCTGGAGCGCAGATTACCCTAGCTTGGCGCGATACTCGCGAAATTTGCCAATGATTAGCGAAGGCCACGTGGAACTTTCAGCAGATAGATATAGCCACGTGAATTCTCAAGGACCTTCGATAAACGAGAGGCTCTCAGCGACGCACGAGTGTAAGATCCGTGGAAGAGATCTTCGGACAGGATCAGCAGGATATTCGCTCTTCCCTCGACGTCCTTGCCGAGTTATTGAGAAGAGAAAGAGGGGAGTGGGGTGAATAAAGGGAAAAAGCCAGCGGAATACAAAGAACGAGTCCTTCCGTCCAAAGTTAGTTTCACGCTCTTACCAAACGCAGCCCGAAGACTCGATACAAATTGTTAGGACTATAACATCCATGGAGAACGTTTGACAGTCAGTCCCTCGAGCACGTTGCCGATGATCGTTATACGGGGATCGATCCTTCCTTTTGGCAATGGCTCGAGCAAACGTTTCATGAGAATTGTGAAATCCTTCGTGCACGAGTACTTACGTTGTTGCTTCGTTATTATGAGGGGAGAATGCGAGAGCTCAGGCTGGGAATCGCCGAGGGGAAAGATAGGGGGGGGGGGGGGAGAGAAAGGGGACATTTGGAAGAAATCGTCGAATGTCGAAGGATCGATGGTGCCACCTGACGAGAAGGTGCTCGAGAATCGAAAGGATGATTGACAATAATATGTACACACACACATATATATATATATGTATATGTTGATGACGTTCGCATCGACGTCGATGAACGATAAGTGCGGTGCAAGAATGTGAAAAACTGTGATAGCATTTCGTATTTAGAGCCTGGCCCGATGACGCGAGTCCTTCTTCCACGAGGGACCAGCAGGTGTAAGAATCCTGGAGGAGACTTTGCCGGATTGTTATATATATATATAAATACGAATATCAAAGGAGTCACGATAATCATTGTTGGTGTAGGCGAGAAGGACCGAGACCTTGAAGAGGGAGCGAAATGTTGAAATCGATTCCGATGCTTATATATATACATATATAATAAAGAAATTGATAATAAATGGTCCCTCTATACCCTCTTCGGAGAAACAATGGAATCGACTCCTTCGTTTTCGAGCTTTTCCAGAATGGCTCTGGTACTTTTACAAGGCCTTACCGTTGAAAAGAAACGATGAAAACACTTTCAGGCGTATATTATATATTTTGTACACGGTGCGAGCCTGCAAAGCGCTTAATTAGTTAGATTTTTTAAGTGAGTCCAAGGACGGTTAGCCTCTTCGCGCATTTCATTTCTCACACGACACATTTGCTCAATTCTTTCCTTCCACGAATGCGAGACACCGGAAGCTTCTTTCCAATTTGCAGTGCATCGCAGTAACGTTCGAAAAAGGAGTCATCCGTATATTTAGATCCGAGAGTAGAATCGAGATATCGTACCACTGAACAGGCGGTAGAGAGTAAATCCAGTGGTTTGCACTGTTCGACGAAAGTTACCAGAATTCAAGGGACTCCCCATTCATACCGGAAGTTGAAGGATCGTCGAAGAATATTCCGTTGAAAATGTATAGTGAAAGTTGTCACATCCAGTTTCAAAGTATTATATTGTATATTTATGTACCATGCAATAGTTGCATATTTTTTTTTTTTTTTTTTTTTATAATTATTTTTCATTCTAGATTCGACTAGAACCTCCTGAGCGAACTCTTCATTCCTTACGACTGTAATGATCCTAATAGCTTTCTACCTCGCACTATTTTTATCGCCTTTCTCATCTTATAAGCTATATGTATACCCCTAAAGGCTAAAACTTGAATAACTGGTAACTGGCAAAATCGAGGGAAAAAAAATAAACGAAACCACGAAACAACAGTCAAGAAAACTTTGAAGAACCTTAATAATACATGGAAGAACGAGTCGAGATAGTATAGCTATTTATGTATCTATCATACTCTCTCCCCTTAATTTTTTATCATCGCACCTGTTCGATCGCTCTCATAAAATCACTTGTATAAAAAATTAACGGGGCCGAATTTCTATATTGATACAATATCATTTCACAGCGAAAGATATCTATACAATATACATTTTAACATTTATTTTTTTCTAAACGAGTGAAATTTACAAGTGACCATATATGACGAAATGAAAGAGAAAATGCTCGTAAAATAATTATCTACAATAAGTTATAAGTGAGCATATATATATATATATATTTGTATATAATTATAAAAATTTACATACAGATTTTTAACAATATAAAATAAGCGAGGAATAATAATATATTTTTCGCGTCGTCGTTTATTTTATATCATAAGTCTGAAAAGGTGTAAGTTCTCTTTTGCGTTTTTAAAGATATTTGTGAATTTTTACATACGCGCGGTGCAATATTTCCTTTCTAATTCTCTCTCTCTCTCTCTCTCTCTCTCCTCTCTCTCTCTCTCTCCTCTCATCCTCCTCTCTCTCTCTCTCTCTCCCACTCCCACACTCCTTCCTTCCTTCCTCTTCTTCTCAAACTGTGTGCTTTAATAGAAAAATGTAAATTATCCAGTGCCAAGTTCCATCGTTTCGATTAAAAAACTTCATTTACAAATCATTCGACTCTTTCGAAACGCGAAAAAGCAAAACTTTTATGATTCAGCAAATTGTTGGGGAAAGCATGAAAAATGAATTTCTAGGTGATTGCTCGACGTAACGCTTTAATCGAGCTGACGACAATTATTGTAGACGAATTTAATTTATTGGATCGATACTATATTAAGCACTGCACGAATTTTATCTCAATGTTCTCTCCAGGCAGATTTATCCATAGATAATATATATATATATATATATATATATATATATATTACATTTATAATACTACGTACACATATACCCTATTATCTATATTATTATATAATGTATTATATATATGCATTTTTGCCAATTCGTCCAGACAATATTTAAGCATCAAACGTCACTGTATCATATCGTACTATTTATTGTTGCCGCGAGGAGCATGAAGAAATTTGATTTTTAAGATATCATTCGTCTTTCTGTGTATGTGTGTGCGCGAGCACGCGCGCGCGCGCGCGTGTGTGTGTGTGTGTGTGTGTTTGGTTGAGTGAAATGAGTGCGTTCATGCGTTGTACAAGATGTACCACTTGAATTGTCTTTGAAAGAAATTTACTCTTACCTACAAAACTCTGTGTTGCAGATATTAATTTTTTGTTTTCAAATTTGTGGATAATTTTGTCAAAAAGGTCACATTGAAATGTTTTATATATTTATATATAGCTATATAAAAATATATGTTTCTTCCTTCGATAAGAAAAATTTATCAATTGACGTCAAAAGACCGATTTCTCGTGACGATTCAAGTGATATATATATATATATTATAATGTATACGCGCGAGTATATTATTTATATACAAGATTATAAATCAACGAGTAGTAGAGAGGAAGGTCGATGGTTCGAATGCCATATTAGATGTACGTTTTGCACATTCCAAAAGAGAACTGCATATTCCTATGTCACACGAAAGCTAGATTAAACCGTGCACTATAATGTTGTTATCACTCTTAATATTATTATTGAATATTTTATTTTGCCGTAGCTTTAATGCCACGTTAGTACAATTCTTGTCATTTCCGGGTCGAGCGTTCTGACCCTGCAACAAGGCGTAACACGCAAATATTGCAAAAAGTCGCTCAACTCTTTTATTATTTATAAAGAAAAATCGAGGGTAGAGAATTTTACTAGCGTAGGAGGATTTTCTTCTTTTTTTTCTCTCGTCTCTCTTTCTCTTCCTTTTTCCATAATGACTGCCAATCGAACCTACGAAAGTTTACGACCACGTGCAATATATATTTTAATATATTATTCAGCGTCTTCCCCTTTAACGGTGGCAGCATAATTTAAGAATTACCTCTTGGATTAACCGCATGGCGCCTTCTTAAATCATTATTTGCGAGACAATATTGCATAATTTTATATAAAAACACACAATGCAATTTCATCAATTCATTTCGAGTTTTCAATAAACGAGCTGGGCCTCTGCACGCCTTTTCTTTAGCGTAAATCTCGTATTCTTCTTTGAGTATCATCCTCTATTCTCTATCCATACTGTCGCTGCTCTATTTACATCTGTAATGATAATTATTTTCGTCTAATATAATTAAAATATTTCTATGTAAAGTTCAATAAATTATTCGTGAATCATTAAGCTTTTCTTCATTACACTATATGTGTTTGATCAAATTGCATTTACCAAAACTATAGCTTAGTACAAAGTATTTCTGTTTTCTTATTTTCGAAATCTCGTATATTTCAATTCAGAAAATGCGCTTAAATAATTTACTTTTGAGGGTTACTGTTAGATGGCAGGTAAAGATGTAAAGAATGGACTTTTCCCCGACTTTTCCGTTACACTCGTTCAAAAGCAGCTGATGCACGAGGTGCACGAGCGAGAATCGTTCTATCAGTTTGTGGTTAGGTTACTTAGGTTGGACCGGTTGGACCCACAGCCACACATACTACGAATATATTCCTCTGCATACATGTATTAGAATTTCTCTTAAGGTAGTGACGTATATTCTAAATTATTTTCTAAGTGTTTTTTAAAGTGTCAGCGAGATTATAAATTGACAGGAGCTTTCGAGAACTTTTGTATATTTCCCTTTAAATAGTATTACAATGGACTGTGATGCAACAGTGATTAATATAGAGTAGCAAATAAAGTATTGTTTCAAATTTTGCAAACGCCTAGAGAATCTCTTCACTTGAATGGTCTACTGAAAAATGATTGCATAGAAGAAATCTTCAAAATTATGAAGCTCAAGAACACAACTTATTTATCACTACGTTCAAATAAATTAAATCATCTACCAAGTAATATTGGAGACAAAATTACTAATCTGGTGCATTTGGATCTATCCGAAAATCATTTAAGACATTTACCAAATTCTCTGGATTTATTAAAAAAGCTTAAAGTATTAATAATTAGTAACAACAATCTTTTTATCATACCTTCTGCAGTATGTCAGTTAACAAACTTACGAATACTAAAAGCTTCTAACAATCAAGTGAGCCATGTTTCATCAGACATTTCCAATTTGGTGAATCTCGAGTTGTTAGACCTCAGCAACAATTGTTTTTTCAAAATTGCCATCCCAAATGGAAAATTTAATAATTTAAAATATTTTTATATTCAAAAAACTCAACTGCTGAAAATGCCTTTGTGCATATCAAGGGGTATGAGAAGTCTAGAAACCCTAAATCTGTCGTATAATAAGAGCTTAGATATATCAGATGAACCTAAAAGTACAAATTTGAAAGTATTTTCTGCAAGAAAAAATGGACTGTGTCCAACGTTTCCAGGCTGGATATTTTCTTCGGTAATATATTAATCTTGAGGAGGTTGCGTTAGACTGTACATATTTTAAACATTTTCATTTATTAAATTATGTTTCTACTTCATCAATTAAAAATTTATCCATGATGCAGTGTCAGTTGTCCGATACAATCTTGGATAAACTTGTAGAAGTACTAGAAAATATTGAGAACTTGTCTATTGGCAACAGCAGAAGTTTTGTCAACAGAAACTCATTTTGGCATTTTCCAATAATAAATTTAAAAAATAATGAAAAGCTGAAAAAGCTGAATATTCAAGAAGCAAATATTTCTATTTTATCACCAGAGATAAGCAGATTTACAAATTTAAAGGAGCTAAATGTAAGTGGCAATTATATATCTTGGCTGCCAGATGAAGTATGCAATTTGCTACAGTTAAGATCACTAAATATAGATAGAAATAAAATATCCTATCTCCCACCAAACATTGGTAATTTATACATGCTAAAGGAATTAAAAGCCAGCCACAATTATTTGTCTCGATTACCAGATTCAGTAAAAGATCTAAGAAGTCTAAGATATATAGACCTGTATGGGGAATGAATTCCATGAATTTCCAGGACAAATTAAACATTTAAATTTATTAGGGTTAGATATCGATCAGAATCTTTTCCCAACTGATTCTTTTATGGTAAGGGCATATTATAATTAATCATTATCAAAAGTATATGAAATCAAATCTTTATTGCAAAAATCTTTAATAGATGACAGATATATCTTATGAAAAGTTAAGAATATCTTTAAGAGATCATTGGAAAAATGAAGATAAACTTACTGGTTTTCGTGTAAAATCTAACAAGGATTCCGAATCTTGTCAGAGCGATAGCTCGTCTCTTGGTAGCAAAAGTCCAACAGAATGCGTGATGTAAGTTCACTTTAAAATTGTATATATATCTATGCATACATGTATGGGATACGTATCTCTTATACACTAAATTTTCATTTTAGATTAGAGAATAATAAAATAATGGAAGACTGGGATGTTTCTAATGATTCAGCAAATGAATTTGATCCTAATGGTAACAAATAACTAATTAAACTTATTTTTTTAGTCTTTGCAATATTAATGGACCCTTTTTTTTCCTTCTTTTTCTAGAGAAGATAATTCCTAGATCCAAAAATGTATTAGCATCAATTAAGAGGATAAATCAACGACGATTTTGCCCTGCAGATTTCCATCCCGTGTCCACAACCAGAAAAATTCGACAAATGAGGCAAACTGGCAATTTAAAGTGTCAAATTAAGTTGGTGGAAGGTCAGTTTGACGATGCCTAGTTTCCTAAATACTTATAGGCATCTGAAGAATTTACTAGAGGATTAAAGTCAATTTGTGCCAGGATTAAGGGGGAAAAACTCCGGTAGGAAAATTCGTGATTATGATACCATTAGATATCAATTTTCCTACCAGGGAAACAATATTTTAAAATCTCTTCTTCATAATGCGTTCCTGACGTTAAATTATTTTCATCTAAATACAGTTAGATTGAAGAAATCAATGTCTAACTGTATAAAAAAATAGTCTAGAAAAAGTGGTTATTTAATAGAAACTGTTATAGTACAATTATTATTCGATTACTTAACCAACGATCAATCATGTTACCATTCCAGATTCTAACAGACGATGGTAAGCAAAAAGTTAGGTGTTATTTATTAAAATTAATCATCACAGCTAAGGCGCTTTATCAAACTGTTATCGCTTTCTATTGATTATATTTTTATATGTGTTTAATAAAAGAAGAAACGTTTTATAAAAATTTCCTCTTTATCGACAATGTCAATAATTTATCAGCAGCGGAGAAGGTAGTTTCCTTTGCGGTAAAGGAAAGACATTCAATGATCAGCTATTATGTACACGTGCATCATCAAAAATTGAAATGTAGGATCAGCATTACGTCCCCATATAAAATATGGCAGCAATCATTGGTTTAATCAAGCAAAATTGCCTCTTCATTTCCTATCGGTAAGAGCACCTCGTCCACACAACGTATATATATGAACGGAGGGACTACAAGACCGCTAGCGAGAAAATAAGACATCTAGCGTTCGAAACGTCAATTATCCTTCCTTAAAGTACGCGTACGAAGCATGGAAGTGAGGTGGACGCGCCGCGCGCGCGTGTATTTCACACACGAGCCATGTACCCACATCTTTGAGCAGTTATTTTAGATTTACGCAGAAATACATGCGTGGCAGCTTGGATAGTTTATGGGAATTAATTTAACGTTACATTATGAGTATCGAGTCGTAATATTTTACACGATGCAAGAGCGAATAAATTATCGACATTAGCTAGAAGGGATCGATGCAGCCATGAAAGACTTTCTACGTAATCGAATCCTGATAAGCACGGTTTACAGGACTATGTAATCGGTATTAAGTGCACGCAGGGTGGGAGACCGACCACACATGTAATCTCTTATTTTGGTAATGAAAAGATTAAGGGTGAGAACCTGACGATAGATAAACTGCAGTGCATGGGGGTGGAGGGTGGGGTCAGAAATCATTAGCCAGAAAATCGACCAGTCCTTTGGGATAGGAGGGACTGGGGGTCCCTACTCTCTACTAGGACATCCACAGTTCTAAATTGGATCCTCAGGATCCTTGTCCTTTCATTTTATATCATCTTTTGTCTCTCGCCCTTGCTAAACCTTACAAAGACCCTCTCCAAACATTAATCCGGATACGATTTTTCAGCTCCGGCACAAACAGTCTCTTCCTCCTCAAATTTCATCAATTCACCTGCTTTAATCCATTAACGACCCTTCCACCATTTTAACTCATCAAGATGCCCGACGCTACAGTTAACGAGAGTCCGAAATAGAAATTATATATATAGATAGTTGCGTATACGTGAAAATAGAAAAAATTCTATCACCACGAAATCAAGCTGACATTCATCCCTCGTGATTTGTTGGGTCCATTAAGAAGGTGCGAAATTGTTTTGATTGATAGGAAATGGCGAGGGCTGCTCGTTGGGGATGTTTTGCGCGGCTGCCGCGCGAACCCCGCACGAAACTTTCGACCAACAAACTAATAAACGACCCTTTAAACTCATTTACCACGTTTCCCTGACCGAACCGGAAGTCGTGATTTCGTCAAGAAAATTGCGCTGATTTGCGTGGCTAATTCTCAACTTTATTTCCCGTTCTTTTTCCATTTATCATGGCTGATAAACAGGAAGTAGCGGAGAGCCAAAGCAAAGAAAGGGTAAAGGGTGCAAAAGTAGGTATAAAAAAGTGTCCGAAAGAACTCGCCGATTGCAACTTAATAACAGTGCGGGGTGTCGCGATCGGACGATAATTGTTACGCGTGTCCATCTTGAGGAATAAATAATTCCAAGTTGCGGCAGAAGGAGAGCAGTGTTTGATCCACGATCGTGCGAAGTGTCACGTGTCGTGACTTCATTTTTAATTCGCAATCATTGTTCGCCATATTGATTCCTCCGGCTCTTCGGCATTGGGCTGAAGGCCCTCCAAGATTGTCCAACGCAGGGTAATGCGATATAATCGAACGAAGAACGTACAATAGTGATATGGTATATGTGTAACGTACACATGGGAGCAGCAAAGAAGATGAAGCAAGATATATCGAATTTGGCAACGGAGCATTTGATCTTCGGACGATACTACAGGATCGCTAAATTCTTTATGATCGTATCCGGTCAGTGGCCACCGCAGGAAAAAAGAATCAAGGTCCCTTTGATAACCGTTCAAGATGTGATCATTGTCGTCAGTATCATTACTGTCGTGAGTATACATATATATTGTTGTCCTTGAAAACGCCCTTGAACGTAGGTGGAAAAATACTCGTATCTCCGTGTTTATAAAAATATTCAATTTTCGCGAAAGACCATCTCAAAATCTTTTAATATTTACATCGAGAAAATCCTCCTGCAACTTTTTCATATCCTTAAAGTTACGGGGATACGCGTCTTTTCCATCTACGCTCTCGGGCGTTTACTCAAGATATCTTTTACAGGTTACAAAGTTCTACAGAATTTTATGCTCGTCATCTTGATCGTTTTATCCGTTTGAATCTTGTATATATATATAGTATATTAACTGGAGTAATAAATTTCAGCAAAATGAAACGATAAATTTGGCTCGATTTTCAGTTGATGAACGTCGTTGTGAATTCTTCGACAGAGTCCCTCTTCGAGTCTGTGGCTGGCTCCACCCTGGGTGTCTATGGTCTGGTGGAGCAAATTATGATTCTTAGTCGTCAGAAATCGGTAATATCCGGATAATTCTTCTCGCATAGTTCTTAATTAATTTTCCAAAAATTTATCATTCGTCGATTAACTTTATACTTTTAATTCCAGGTGAGGAACATATTGATATCGATCAACAACGACTGGAAACAACTTGAGACTTCGGGAGGAACAC
Organism: Prorops nasuta; assembly: GCF_024137725.1. Taxonomy (NCBI): domain Eukaryota; kingdom Metazoa; phylum Arthropoda; class Insecta; order Hymenoptera; family Bethylidae; genus Prorops; species Prorops nasuta. Next base: position 13,529 of record NW_027117151.1, on the reverse strand, counting down.
GAAATTATGCACAAGTTCGGTAAACGATCGTATTTCCTGACGGCTACAGTCGTATGTGAGGATCTTTCCTGAAGATAACCCTGATATTTGCGAAGATTCACTTTTTAAACCATTTCTTGTATTTTTTTTTTTTCAGTGTTGATCATTGGCTCTTCGAACACTTTCATCAGCTTACCTCTGATAATAATAATAATGAACTACGTTGCACGTTGAACGAATCTCGACCAATCCCATCGATCATCGAGGCTGAGTACTTTGTTGATCCTGTTAAATATCAATTGCCTATTTTTATACATATATATGGCTTCACCTATTGCGTCCGTGTCAGCCTTGCTCACCTACGACTGTTTGATCATCACGTTCATTCATCACAGTTCTGCGTTGTTCGATGTTGCAGGGTCAGTCTTTGCAGGCTGAAAGTTTCAAGCTGAAAGTTTTAAGCTGAAAGCAGCAAGACGATCCAATGGCAAATAAAATTTCACACGATTAAAAACGCTTCAGGTTTTACTTTGGGAAATTGCTGTACAAGGATCGAGGGTATCTGAACGAATATTTTCCTGAAACTATTGGCTACAGTACAGCGAAGCGTCAAGAGTACATTTTCAGAAGATGCGTTAAGAAACATTTGAGGGCGATCGAGTATGAGGACTTTGTTAAAATAATTCTCACTCGAGAACGTTCCATTATTTATTTTCATGGAATTATTCTTCGTCCTCAGGTTTGCTGATGAGCTTAAGAATGCATTATCACTGCCTTGTTTGATAATGCTGCTTTGCAATTTTATCGAAGGTACTGCAATCTCTGTTTATGTGAGTATTCTCTTTGTGCACTTTAGTAAAACAACAAAGCGAGAGTGTATGAACAAATATTATATAATTTTTTTAATTTGTCAATTCAATGATTTTTTTTTTATCTGTATATTAAGAATAATTGCTAACAGCTCGCAAAAATTATGTTAAATTTTTTTCAATGTATATATTATTCTGCACATTGCATACATCATAACAATATTTTGTTCGTTTATCGTTCATGTTTATAGTTGATGGAAGTACTGGGCACAAATTTGAAGACTTTGAGGTATACGATTTTTCTCATCACCCACGTGGTTCATCATTTTATATTCTGTGCTCCAGGCCAAGTATTAACGGATTACAGTGAACTATTTTATTATAAAATGTCAGTATCGATTGTAATTTTATCAAAGTAATGTGTATATATATATATATATATAGAGCTGTACAGCAGATCTGTCGTCTCTTTGTCCATAGATTGTACGGGGAGTGGGTATTCTCTGCCCGTAAAATGCCAAAAAATGATAGTTATCATATTGAGAAAGTCAAAGACTCCTTGCTACTTGAGTTGTGGAAAATTTTTTTATTCTTGGCTATGACATTTACGCAAAGGTAAGACACTGTGGGGAACAAAATGGCCACTCGTAATTTTATGAAAAATTCCTTCAACTTTTTCAGGGAATGCAGACAATGTTTTCGTATTGCGCCATGATGCTTTCGCTGCACAAGCATTGAATCGCACAAAGCACACGATATTTTAAATTGGATTAGACTATGCATAGTCTGTGACGTGTACAAATAAATTAATAAAAATTGATCGCTAACCGAGCTGCGATTTTGAGACTGCTTCGATGATGACACTCCTGATGGAACCACATATAGTTCCAACTTATTTAGGGATAAGACAGATTAAAACCAAATCTGCACACATGGCACGTTTCAATTTTTCTTTTCACACAACTTTCGATAAAGATCCTCCAATTCTAGCAGGGTTAAAACGGTCTGTGCGATTTTCCAGCCTGGACTGAATGCTCGGTTGACGCTCGGGAGAAAAAATTACAAGGAGCCTCGGGACGCTATTATTCGACGGTTCGATTTCGGCCTGGAAAGAGATTTCACTACTGCGAAATCAGATTAGGAGAATTTATAGGGTCACTCCACCCCCGCAGGCAGCAAACCTCGGTCCATTTGCCGGTAGAAGTATAGACCGACCGAGAGAGAGAGAGGCTGAATTAGCCTCGGAGTGCCCGGACCTTTCGCACATTCCCACTGAACCAACACAATTAACTCATTTCGTAAAATTCCATTCGCGTACGATCAACGGTTTGCCCTCTTTTTGCATCGATTCGCTATTCCTCTACTCGATATCTAAATCATCGCAGTGATTGCAAATCTTCTTCCCCCAAAAACGCCTTAATTTATTTTATTAATTTGCCATTCTTGTTCATGATACTCGAGCCATCGCAGCGAATGGAAATCCGTTTTCGAAAGACACTGTATCGTTACGTAGCATGATACACAGTGTCCTAAAAAAAGTACACACTGTTACATACCACTAGATGATAAAATGAATGTTAGTCACGCGTGTGTGCGAGAAATCCTCGGTATACGTTCAGTGTTAAAAAGTACAGAAACTGATACAGAGGGTGGGGGGGGGGGGGGGTTGTCCTGTGGAAAGCAAGCTTCTCGCGCAGCATAATAATAATAATAATTATTGCTGTACTCGGATACAAGTTTCGCAGTAGTTGAGGAAGAAAGTTTCTTGCGAGGGGAAAACTCGAGCGAGGCGAGCGTTAAAGAAACATTAACGGGCTGTATAACAAAACTGCGGTGAGAAAAATGCGCTATTGTGGGGGTGGATGGCGACCGAGAATATAAAACCGTTGGAAAACAGCTTTCCACGGGAGAAATAATTGGAAAATTATCCGTTCGAGAAGCTTTCCGATTGAGAGTAATCCCGTGTCGTTACTGGGGGATTGCTGCTAGGATGAATTGCCAGCACTTACCAACCAGAGGAAATTCCACTGGAGAAAAGTATATGTATATATGTAGTATATATACGAAACCGCAAAGCTTTGTGCACTTTGCGCACCAGCAAGGAAGGAGCTTTGACGATGAGAACTTTCCTCGAAATGGACCGCGATTTAAATTTTTAATTATCTTAATCTCGTTAGTCTTTCGAGCCTCCTTTAATTTACGAGTCTACGCACGCTGCACTTGGACAAATTTTACGGACGCTGAAGAGTTTTTCGGTATAACAGCGAATAAAATTCGATGATGAAATTATATTCGCGACTGATACATTTTTGTTTATAGCGTGAAAAATGTTTGCGATATTTTTTCGAGTATAATCTTTGTCGAATTACCTGGAGGATTTTTTATCGATGACCTTGAGCTATTCACAAGGAAGGTGCACTGTATCCAGGTGTGCGCGAAGCCGAAGAGCTCTGTGAATTTTACATCGGTGCCACGAGAGAGGAGCTTCGACGATGAGAACTATCCCCGAAACGGACTACGATTGAAAATTTTCATTATCTTAATCTCGTTAGTCTCGTCCAGAGCTCCGTTAATTTACGTCGTTTACGGAGGCCTCGTCTCATCCCTCGGAGCCGACGAGAATCTTCGCCGAATTACTCGGAGGATTTTTATCGATGGCCTTGAAATATTCATGACGCGGATCGGAAGAAAGGAGGGGGGGGGGGAGGGGGTGTGAAGCGAAGAAGGGGCCAAATTTCATGGTGCATTTAACACTTGATCGATTCACCTGGTTGGAATATCGTCGCAGGGACTCTCTTCCGAGGGCACCAATGACGAAGGCCATCAGGAACGAGATCGTTAAGGCGTCACGCTTTCTACTCGCGAAAATTAAGTTCCTCTTTGCCGAGACAGGGTTTTCCTAGACCTCCAGACGCAATTAAACGGATTTCCACGAGGAAAATTCTTCGAGGCTTGCCCTTCATCCACGGAATTTCAATAATCTTTTAATTTCTAAAATTTTTAATATTTTCTTTTATCATATATATATATATATATATATAGGGCCGAAGGATCTTGGATAAAACGTTACACTTGTGGAAGCTGCATTAGCCAAGCCATTAAATTTTCAGCGCCCTGTATAAGGGAGTCACGTATGAAGTTCATGAAAAATCGAAGAAGGGCTAGATGGATGCTTATTGGACTCGGCTTATTTCGGATACTCTGACCTGCTTCTTACGTACAAGTGGGGAACGAAAGGACACATCTGCGACTATTCAGCTCCACCTCCTCCTCCTCCTCTTCGGAGCGAGAAAAGCGGTTTTTTCCCCAACCATCGGGAATACGAAATTTCCATCGTTTCCTGAACGACCGTCTTAAGGATTGCTATATATATATATAGGAATATGAATCTGTTTTATCAGGGAGCACAAGTATTTCGCGGTGTTCGCCAGATTTCGTCCAATTTCCGAAACGAAGAATCGACGGATTCGGTGATGCAAATGGAAAAAAATGCAAGTCGAGGTGGGGTGGATTCTGTATACGGGCGGATAAGACTGCAATTAGAAGCATTTAAAAAGAATCCTCGTTCGAACGATTAATGTGTTGAATTGCAACTTGTATTCGATGGTAAAGCTACGCGGAACTTTTTGCGGATATAAATCGTCGGCCAAAGCCATCGAGAAAAAGCACGGGAGATAAAGAAACGCGGGAGGCCAGTGATACTCCCCCCCCCCCCTTCTCCCACCCCCTCCCTCCAACACTTTTTCTTCCCGTTCGCAGCCTTCCCGTCGGATTTCGAGCATCGAGCCCCGAAGACTTGCGAAATGTCGCCCCGACGTATAACGCAGCTGCTACCCCCTCGCCGAGTGATCGATTCTCAAAGAGAATGCCACCAAAAAAGATCACCCCCCTCCCAAGCACCTACCTGGTCCGAAAAGATTTCATCGACTCTTGCAAACCAGTTTCCTCCAACTTTCTTCGATATTATAATATCCTTGCTGCCGAACGATAAAAAAAACATACCAAAATCCATTTCCAACTCTGACGTTCGCGAAAATTCAAATTATTTTCTGTACAAAACAGTTTTCTATATAGTGCAAAGTAGTTTTAGTTCGGGGAATGGAAAGTCGATCGTCCTAGGGGATTTGTTAATATTTTGTACTAATAATTAAACTCTTATTATATATATATATCTTTATATATATACGAGGTATATCAGTGGGTAGACCAATAGCTTTCTGAATTTTGTTCTCCAATTTCTTATACAGGCGGATGGAAAAAAAGGGTGAAAGTTTTGAGAAAGAAAAAATGGGTAATTCTAGTGAAAGCAAACGTCCCATCTGCTATGCAACGGGTAGTTTATCCACGCAAAGCATATTTACCCGTCCTATAACGGATCCGAGTAATAACAGCCGAGGGTAAAAAAGAGGAAAGAATCGAGCATGCCGTTTCACGCTTTGGCGACAAACTTTATAACAACTGTCCAAATAGACCTCCGCGTTGACTAATCTCATCCCTGCCGAGCCAGAGTGACGCCATTTCAATTTCCCGAGTGGTCCTTGTACGTGTCCCCCGCTGCATAAAAAATTACGCTCCCTTTAAAGAATCCACGGAAAACCTTGAAAACTCGTTGATTGTGTCACAACCTTCATATATATATATATATATATATATATGTACAAAGAAATGGATAAATTGTAAGGGAGGAGGGGGGATAAGTCCCGAGGATTCTGCTTTCCAATAAAGTCCAAGCTCAGAACACATGGGTCGAATGGCAGTTTCGAGCTCACCCCTGACCTTAAGGGTTGGTGATAACGTAAATAACGAGATTATCCGCAAGATGGCGACACGGTCTAGTATTTTGGAAAGGGGTTGGGAGGAGGAAGGAGGGGGGGGGGGGGAGGTGCTCGGTACGCCAGCAACTCGGTCACGTTGTCCCGACTCCTGGCGTGGCTCTGTGGCTGGCTCCCTATAGCCATGCTGCTGCTGGGATTGCCTGGGATAAGGCCTATATATGTCCAAGTGCAATAAATTATATTCGAGGCACGCACCACTCGGCCGAGGGGTGGCTGCGGCAAATGGTACTTTCATTGCACTTGCCTTTAACCCCGGCAAGCTTTTGCATCCCGCCCAACCAGATTTTCCTCCTGCTGAATTTATCGCTTTTCTTGCCTCCTCCGTTTTCTTTCACTTCGAGAACAACCAAACGCCCCTCTTACCACCCCCTAGACTCCACCGATCTTAGCCATACATACACCCCCACCAGCACCCCCCTTTCTTTCTTTCTTTCCTTCCTCCTCTCTTTCCCTTACGTTACCAACACGTGCGCAGCGTGATTTATGGCAAACTACACGATCTCCCCCCCAAATTCGATTTACCCCCACCTTAATTCCACACTGTATCTTCGAAACTTTTCGTTTCTTTCGTCTTTCTCTAATTATTTCGATCTTCTCTATTTTTTATAATCATTTTCACTCCTATGCTCGTTGACATCTTCTTGGCTCATCCAGAGAAATCTCGATTTATTCCTCGCTCGTGTATATAGTGTACCACGTAACTTAAATTTTCTCTTCGCGATGTTTCTTCGAGTATTACAAATTTGTGATGGAAAGTCTGTTCGATCCCAACGCTGTGATAAAAATTATACCTTCCTTTTAAGACTTTCCCCATCTTCGTGTCCTCTTCGACATCCTTTCTTCTCCATCTCTTCGACGATTCATATTCCTATACGAATAGCTCGAGTTTATCGGGGACGAAATCCTGCTGAATCGCAGCGCTGTAATAAAGATGATTCTCGCGCGCTCTGTGATCTGCTTTTATCAGCGAGATTAGGGCAGATAAGATCGGTCAAGCAATAATAAAGGGAAGCTGACGTATCAGGATGGACAGGATTTCGTAAATTAATGGCTTGTACTCGTGTCGTAAAGAGGATTCGAGAGGTCGGGGGTGGGAATCGTCGCGTAAATACAACCTCGAGATTTTCCTTGAAAGATGAGAAAGGTGTTGTATACTCCTCTCTCTCTCTCTATATATATATACATATAATAAAATATTTCTTTAGAAATTTATTCAGTATCCGCGCATACAGAGACGAAGCAAGGGTGGTTAAGGATTTCCATGTATATGTATATATACATAGTGGGGAATGGTTAATCGCTTGAGAAATAATAATAATAACAATGATAATAATAGCTTATAGGAAGCTTCCAAGCCCCCCAGGGGTAACATTAAAATTAATATGCAGTTTGTGCACGAGGAACCAGCTCGTGTTCCATTGTTGAAAAAATGCTACTGCAGGCAAAGGAAAATGGCACTCCGTCATTCGATTGGCCAGCAGCTTTAACCTGATTCGCGAGTAAATCACGGGAGATCGTGCTCGATTAACTTTGGATGGGGTGCAAAAGGACCGAAAGGCCTTCGTGTCATTTCGATAAATCATAACGTCGATAGATTCTCGGGGACCCATTTACAAACAAAGCTTGCAGCCAGCAATTATTGGCAACTTTTTATGGCGTTTGCTTAGATGGCCAAACTGCGGGTCTTCCCATTGATCGAGCACCGATATGACGAGTGGATATATATATGTGTATACATATGGCACAAATGTTGCACCATCTTAACCCCTCGTTCCATTTTTAAATGACTTACGAATTAAATTAATCGTATAACTCTCTCCTTTTATTTCAATTGTTTATAGTCTCGATAAGAGGAGACAAAATTAAAGAGAGAGAGAGGAGAGAGAGAGTATATAGTTTTTTTAGATGAAACATGTGAATTTTAAAAATTCTATACAGAAAATCAGTATTGATTAATTCGATTTTTTAATGAATCAAAAATTAAAAGCATCCTCAAACTCTCCCTCTCTATTATTAAGAATTAGAATATATATATATATATATATTCTAATTCTTAATAATTAGACTTTGTATAGAAGAGAGAGAACGTTTTCACAGATTAAACTGGAATTTTCAAAATTCTATCCAGAGAGTCAGTTTTAATTGACGTGATTTAATTACTTTTGCAGGAACGAACCTCTCGTGTCACGCGATACAAGATTCACCATTCGCATTTTCTTCTGAATAATTTCACCGGCTGAAAGCCCGTATAAGCTTCTCGTGTTCGGGTCACCCGTACTTGTAAATTGCCCATGCAAATGGAATAATAATGTCTTTTCGTTTTCTATATACGTGGGGATATTTTTGGTACGCGAGGTATTTTTTTTCAACGCGTCCGTATATCGCAGGTTAATGCTACACACACACACACACATATACAAAGCTTTTAAGTGCGGGGAGAATCCCACTGGCTGGCGTCGCGCTTCGTGTAAATTCGGAGAGTGTAGAGAGCAGCGCAGCTTAGACATCGCGGAAAGCTCTTCGAGCTATAGTTAGAAACGATCGAGAGAGCCTCGCTATTGTTTTCACAGATTATCGTCGCGGTATTAATACACCCAGCTTTTTCTCTCTCTTTCTATTTTCTCGATCACTGTGTATATATATATATATATATATATATATAGAGCCCTTTGAAATAAATCTGAACAACACAAATATATATATATATATATATATATATGTATATATATAGGTGTTTTATTGCTGTAGAAAGTAAATTAAAAGGAAGCAATTGGCTGTGATTGAAGTGGAGGAATAAAATTGCAAAATGGCGGGAGGGGGGGGGGGGGAGATAAATTATAGGAGGTGCAGCAGGCTGGTAGTGTCTGGCATTGGGGTGGAAGAAATAGTGGCTTGTAGCGCGTTGCTGCGTGGTGCGGGAGCACGCAGTATCCAAACAGTTAGAAGAGAGAGAGAGAGAGAGAGAGAGAGAGAGTCCTTTGGGACACGCTGGGAGGCCGGCTGCGCATGGAAAAGTAACAATCACCGGCCCCTTTGTCGCTAATTCGACGATGAACTAGCCAGCTAACGCATCTGCAGTCCTTATTATTGGCGCTATCCCGCACTCCACGCAGAGAGGACCCGCAACTCGCGCACACGGTGATTTTATACAGATCCTGAAGAGATGACTCCTGCCAATATTCCTTTTCATCCGGTTCGCCTCAACGAAAACCCTGTCACACTTGTACAATAGCCTTTGTGCCTCTTCTTGTGCCTTTCGTATAAACTCTTCAGCATTTTTCCATCCCTATACGTTTCTTCTCTTCAACCTACAATGACTCCAGAAGCAAGAGGATGCTCGGTCCTTGATCGTGTTCCAAGAATTCCACTTCATGTTTTTTTTTCCTTTTTTTACTGTGATTTATCACAGATTTTTACCTGCTAGTTTATTTTTCTACAGTTTGCATTCTAGTGAAATTAATTGTTTTTTAAAAATGTCTTGGTATACAAAGACGCGTGTGTTCTTTTCCCATCGAGTCGGTCCTCCGAAGCCCTGTGGTTCCTGATCCTTGGAATTGTTACGCTTGGTGGAGGAAGCGTTGGGAAATACAGTTACAGCGCTCCGGCGAAACTTAAATGAAACTTGTTGGATGAAACTGCTCCTGCGGGAAGCCGGCGTGAAGTCCAGGATTCTGCTTAATACACTCCATGGATATGTCGTCACCGCAAACCACGACAAGAGCAATCTCCACTGCGAAACGTTATATACCTGTCTAATATAGGAATGAATTAATCGAGGGAAACTGTGCCAAGAAAAATTTTATGTACCTTGTTCCTATTTTATATATATACAAAGTCCTGCAGTAAGTTTTACTCTTTCAAATTTATTGTGCAAAGTCTTTGGCTGACTCAATTATATTATTCTTTCTATTTCAGCTCGATAAATTACACCTGTCCAGTGTGCGACTAAATTAATGGAGGAAAACTGTGTTAAAACTCTTGGACCATCCGAACCTCTCGGTCTTTGGCTGTCTCAGAAAAAAAACAAATGTTATTTTGTAAAATGAAAATATCTCGATGGATTAGAGGGGGAGGAATGTATGGGGAAAGAGAGGGAGAGAGGGAGAGAGGAAAAGAGGGAAGAGTGGGGCTGCTCGGGCGTTGCGTAGCTGCTGGAAAATCTGGCCTTCAGTCTAGCGCGCCGCGCCATATGCGATGGTCCATTTGTCATCAGCCTCTCACAAAGCCCAATAATCTCGCGTGACACGTGTGATTTCTCGATAAAAAGTGCCACGTGCCACCCCTGGAACTTACCCCCACCACTCTCACTATCACGAATTTTACCGGATCCTTCCTTCGACTCAGTCGTAAGGAAATATTTCGACCAAGAAGAAGGACCAATCTGTGTGGTTCGCGTTGATGGCAAAGTGAACCAAACTTTGATATTGAATCGAGTGTCACGTGCACACGCTGAACGCACAACCTTGGGTATCGATATCAGTGGTCCATGCTGTGTGATATGAGTACCAGGATCCAGCTGAAACGGTGAATTTTTTGTGTATATTCATCCAATTTGTAACATTGTCGAGTGATTTGTTTTTTAAGGTATCGTTTGACATAATTGAGACCTTGAACAGAGAGCCGGAGGAAGATTTTTGAACGTGAAATCAATTCTTGGTCCATTTACTTGAATTTCGATAATTTCTAAGCTAATATTTCATTGACGTTGTTCCGAATGAGTTTTTTTTTTCAGTGATACGAGTCTCTTTTTGCTTTTTTTAGCTCGACGAGTACGATGGTATTTGTAAAATTCATCGTGAATCAGAGTGAATTTTTTATGGCTACCAACGAGAGTCAATGGCAATGCAGCATCTCGTTAGTCTGTTGGGTTACCACGTGCTTAAAGATCAGATTGAGTCGGGGACTTCGGTCAATCTCGATGATTACCGCCACTTGACCGAAATTAATCGATCAAATTGGGAAATAAAATCATAAATCGCGCCAGACCGATGGCAGGGAAAGTATTGTCATTGAAGAAATTCCAGTCTCTTTTTCGTAAGCCTCGTTTTCTCTTGTTTAAAACCAATTGTAAACTACGTATGTTCGAGATAAATTTCTCGATCGAAATATCTTTTTAAAGACCGAGAGAGAACAAAATTATAATCATTTAAAAAAGTCCTTTTTTTCTATTCATAAGTATTTTTTTATAGCCATACAATTATAACAAACATACTCTATAAATTTCTTAAAGAGAAAAATCTGGCCCGTATTGCAAATGGGATTTAAATAATGACAGGAAAACTGTAGTAGTCATATATAGAAAAATCTTATCCCCTTTTGATAAGCTCTGCTTCCCCTAATATACAAAGCCTATTATTCCAAACACTCAAGAAATTTCTTACAAAAAAAAATTCTTTACTCTATTGTAGGTAGGATTGAAAGACTGACAGGGAAGACTACTGTGGCCATTAAAAAAATTAATCTCTTTATCACAACTTTTGTTTTCTATTATGTAAAGCCAATTATATTCGATAAATTTCTTAAATCAAAAAACTTTCCCCCTATTGCACGTTGGATTTAAAGAGAGTGACAGGAAAAAACTGTGGCCATTAAAAAAAATCCCATCTCCTTTTCACAAGCTTTGCTCCATCTAACGTACAAAGCCAATGTGTGTTCCACATGCAAAATGTAACAAATTTCTTAGAGCAAAATTTCTTTATCCTCTCACAGATATAAAATTTAAATCCTCGTTCTCCACATAAAATTTAGTTGAAAAACAAGCTTTAATCTTCTGAAAATCTGTCTCGCGTGTGTATCTCTCTCAACTACAACTACGGGGGCTCTCGGCCGGGGGGGTCCGTCCCCCGCCCCGCGGGGGACCGCAACGAAAGTCTTTGTTTCCCTTTGGCGGATAGCAGCAACAAAGTACATATATATATATATATATAAATTAATACGATACAGGCCATTGACTCTTGTTATCACGTTTAAAAGGCTGCTAGCACTCTGTATTGATAATCGAACAATCATTAACCCCCTTTGAATATCTGGAACACAGGGCGAATTATCGCGATAATTGATTGTCCCGTCGGCGATATATCTTGAATTCTCCATGGAATTATTGGGATAATTCGAGGAGAAACGCTTTATTTCTTCTCGATCCACGCGTGATTCAGCAATTTCAACAATTTCCCTCGATAATTCCTCGCGAAACATTTTTATCGTTTTTCGGGACAAACAAATTTTGCTTTATTACTTTCAGGAAATTCAGACTAGCACACGCACGCGCATATTGGATTGAATTTTTCAGCGAGGGATCAATCGTTGTACACACACACTGCTGTATTTTTTTTGCAAACTGGTTAATGCAAAATCGCTGTAAGCCACGTAGCTCTCGATGCACAAGGAACAGATTGCGATGCAACGCTACGTCGAATAACGAGGATACGGCCAAAAGAGGCATCGATGACAAGCTTCGGGGGTCATTTATCGGAGAGAAGAAATCATTTACGTAGCATCGGTGCTATATATATATATATATACAATATTCGTCCTTTCCTAACACCCCTACCAGTGGCTGTTTCGTTAGAATTTAATCCACGCAAGCCACACGTAGCTCTCGATGCAGAAGAAACAGATTCCGATGTAACGCTACGTCGAATAGTGCGCAAGAATACAACCAAAGTCATCAGTGACGAGCTTCGAGTCATTTATCGAAGAGAAGAAATCATTTAGGTACCATCAATGCTATATATATAAACAAAATTCGTCCTTTCCTGACACCCTTCCCTCCTACCAGTGGCTGTTTCGCTAGAATTTAATCCATCCATTATGCAACTGCACAAAGGCTTTTGCAGGATTAAGCGAAAAGCCAAACTTTCCACTCGTGAAACTGCGTTGGAAAATGGAGGAAAACAGGGGAGAGGGCGAAAGAGCGAAAAAAGTAAAAATTTGACTCTGGTGATTCAATTGTTATGTAAAGAAGCAATGGTGCAATATAATAATGAAGAGTGCATCTGGCTAATGAGTGATTGGCGAGCGTGATTAATCGTCGAGCGTGGAGAACATTGGATTGAAGCGATGAGATAACGAGGGTCCAGGATAATTCGGGATGTCTGTTGCTGCGGAGATAGAGAGTGTCGACTAGGTGGGTGTGCTCATGCTGAGGCCGATGCTGCTGGATGCTGCTGATGGTGTCGATGTCACCGGTGAATCATGGCTGTTGAGACGCGCCGAGATGTAAACGTGTCTTCGCCACGAGCCCTCGCGCCACTTAACAATTGCTTAAAATAACCGGAACTCGAGCACGCGAGGAGAGACGTTCCCGATTTAACTCGATAAACGACCGAAGATGCTCTCTCGTGTACCCTCATCGAACGAGATTAATTGTGTTGAGATGGACTTTTGAACAGGCGATATATCACTTGATATATATATATATATATATATATATATATATATATATATATAATATTTTATCAAGGTTTTGAGAATTTTTTCAATTTTATGCGATCGTAGAAATTTTGTCAGTTTCTATTATAGATCTATACCTCCCCCCCCCCTTTTACTCTGTACGCGCGCGATAACTCGAGTACCAGAAGAGAGACGTTCCTGATTTAATTCGATTGAAGGGTGTAGATGCTCTCTCGTGTAATTTTGATCGAACAAGATTAATTATGTGAAAATGGAGTTTTGTAAAGTGAGAATATATTACTTGCTGATATATATATATATAATTTTATTATCGTTTGTTATTGTTGAAATTGGATAATTTTCAAAGGTTTATATCCCCCCCCCCCTTTTTTCACTCTGTACGCGCGCGATCTTTCGCGTTCTCGCTACGATTTCTCTTTTTCCACGAGGACGGAAACAAAAGGGAGGGATGAAAGTGGAGATCTCTCGAGTCTTTGTGAGTTTTGCAAAGGAT
>NW_027117150.1:7500-25000 GCF_024137725.1 Prorops nasuta | reverse complement strand
TCGGCCGGCGGACGCAAACGCCTCGCTCGCGAGCCGACCCCTCCAACCAGCGGCTAAGTCCAACGCGGCGCATTGCTTTCGGCCGGCGGACGCGAAAGCCTCGCTCGCGAGCCGACCCGTCCAACCAGCGGCTAAGTCCAACGCGGCGCATTGCTTTCGGCCGGCGGACGCAAACGCCTCGCTCGCGAGCCGACCCCTCCAACCAGCGGCTAAGTCCAACGCGGCGCATTGCTTTCGGCCGGCGGACGCGAAAGCCTCGCTCGCGAGCCGACCCGTCCAACCAGCGGCTAAGTCCAACGCGGCGCATTGCTTTTGGCCGGCGGACGCGAACGCCTCGCTCGCGAGCCGACCCGTCCAACCAGCGGCTAAGTCCAACGCGGTGCATTGCTTTCGGCCGGCGGACGCGAACGCCTCGCTCGCGAGCCGACCCGTCCAAACAGCGGCTAAGTCCAACGCGGCGCATTGCTTTTGGCCGGCGGACGCGAAAGCCTCGCTCGCGAGCCGACCCGTCCAACCAGCGGCTAAGTCCAACGCGGCGCATTGCTTTCGGCCGACGGACCCGAACGCCTCGCTCGCGAGCCGACCCCTCCAACCAGCGGCTAAGTCCAACGCGGCGCATTGCTTTTGGCCGGCGGACCCGAACGCCTCGCTCGCGAGCCGACCCGTCCAACCAGCGGCTAAGTCCAACGCGGCGCATTGCTTTCGGCCGTCGGACCCGAACGCCTCGCTCGCGAGCCGACCCGTCCAACCAGCGGCTAAGTCCAACGCGGCGCATTGCTTTTGGCCGGCGGACCCGAACGCCTCGCTCGCGAGCCGACCCGTCCAACCAGCGGCTAAGTCCAACGCGGCGCATTGCTTTCGGCCGTCGGACCCGAACGCCTCGCTCGCGAGCGACCCGTCCAACCAGCGGCTAAGTCCAACGCGGCGCATTGCTTTTGGCCGGCGGACGCGAACGCCTCGCTCGCGAGCCGACCCGTCCAACCAGCGGCTAAGTCCAACGCGGTGCATTGCTTTCGGCCGGCGGACCCGAACGCCTCGCTCGCGAGCCGACCCGTCCAACCAGCGGCTAAGTCCAACGCGGCGCATTGCTTTCGGCCGTCGGACCCGAACGCCTCGCTCGCGAGCGACCCGTCCAACCAGCGGCTAAGTCCAACGCGGCGCATTGCTTTTGGCCGGCGGACGCGAACGCCTCGCTCGCGAGCCGACCCGTCCAACCAGCGGCTAAGTCCAACGCGGTGCATTGCTTTCGGCCGGCGGACGCGAACGCCTCGCTCGCGAGCCGACCCGTCCAAACAGCGGCTAAGTCCAACGCGGCGCATTGCTTTCGGCCGTCGGACCCGAACGCCTCGCTCGCGAGCCGACCCCTCCAACCAGCGGCTAAGTCCAACGCGGCGCATTGCTTTTGGCCGGCGGACGCGAACGCCTCGCTCGCGAGCCGACCCGTCCAACCAGCGGCTAAGTCCAACGCGGTGCATTGCTTTCGGCCGGCGGACGCGAACGCCTCGCTCGCGAGCCGACCCGTCCAACCAGCGGCTAAGTCCAACGCGGCGCATTGCTTTTGGCCGGCGGACCCGAACGCCTCGCTCGCGAGCCGACCCGTCCAACCAGCGGCTAAGTCCAACGCGGCGCATTGCTTTCGGCCGGCGGACGCAAACGCCTCGCTCGCGAGCCGACCCCTCCAACCAGCGGCTAAGTCCAACGCGGCGCATTGCTTTCGGCCGGCGGACGCGAAAGCCTCGCTCGCGAGCCGACCCGTCCAACCAGCGGCTAAGTCCAACGCGGCGCATTGCTTTCGGCCGGCGGACGCAAACGCCTCGCTCGCGAGCCGACCCCTCCAACCAGCGGCTAAGTCCAACGCGGCGCATTGCTTTCGGCCGGCGGACGCAAACGCCTCGCTCGCGAGCCGACCCCTCCAACCAGCGGCTAAGTCCAACGCGGCGCATTGCTTTCGGCCGGCGGACGCGAAAGCCTCGCTCGCGAGCCGACCCGTCCAACCAGCGGCTAAGTCCAACGCGGCGCATTGCTTTCGGCCGACGGACCCGAACGCCTCGCTCGCGAGCCGACCCCTCCAACCAGCGGCTAAGTCCAACGCGGCGCATTGCTTTCGGCCGGCGGACGCAAACGCCTCGCTCGCGAGCCGACCCCTCCAACCAGCGGCTAAGTCCAACGCGGCGCATTGCTTTCGGCCGGCGGACGCGAAAGCCTCGCTCGCGAGCCGACCCGTCCAACCAGCGGCTAAGTCCAACGCGGCGCATTGCTTTCGGCCGGCGGACGCAAACGCCTCGCTCGCGAGCCGACCCCTCCAACCAGCGGCTAAGTCCAACGCGGCGCATTGCTTTCGGCCGGCGGACGCGAAAGCCTCGCTCGCGAGCCGACCCGTCCAACCAGCGGCTAAGTCCAACGCGGCGCATTGCTTTTGGCCGGCGGACGCGAACGCCTCGCTCGCGAGCCGACCCGTCCAACCAGCGGCTAAGTCCAACGCGGTGCATTGCTTTCGGCCGGCGGACGCGAACGCCTCGCTCGCGAGCCGACCCGTCCAAACAGCGGCTAAGTCCAACGCGGCGCATTGCTTTTGGCCGGCGGACGCGAAAGCCTCGCTCGCGAGCCGACCCGTCCAACCAGCGGCTAAGTCCAACGCGGCGCATTGCTTTCGGCCGACGGACCCGAACGCCTCGCTCGCGAGCCGACCCCTCCAACCAGCGGCTAAGTCCAACGCGGCGCATTGCTTTTGGCCGGCGGACCCGAACGCCTCGCTCGCGAGCCGACCCGTCCAACCAGCGGCTAAGTCCAACGCGGCGCATTGCTTTCGGCCGTCGGACCCGAACGCCTCGCTCGCGAGCCGACCCGTCCAACCAGCGGCTAAGTCCAACGCGGCGCATTGCTTTTGGCCGGCGGACCCGAACGCCTCGCTCGCGAGCCGACCCGTCCAACCAGCGGCTAAGTCCAACGCGGCGCATTGCTTTCGGCCGTCGGACCCGAACGCCTCGCTCGCGAGCGACCCGTCCAACCAGCGGCTAAGTCCAACGCGGCGCATTGCTTTTGGCCGGCGGACGCGAACGCCTCGCTCGCGAGCCGACCCGTCCAACCAGCGGCTAAGTCCAACGCGGCGCATTGCTTTCGGCCGGCGGACGCGAAAGCCTCGCTCGCGAGCCGACCCGTCCAACCAGCGGCTAAGTCCAACGCGGCGCATTGCTTTCGGCCGGCGGACGCAAACGCCTCGCTCGCGAGCCGACCCCTCCAACCAGCGGCTAAGTCCAACGCGGCGCATTGCTTTCGGCCGGCGGACGCAAACGCCTCGCTCGCGAGCCGACCCCTCCAACCAGCGGCTAAGTCCAACGCGGCGCATTGCTTTCGGCCGGCGGACGCGAAAGCCTCGCTCGCGAGCCGACCCGTCCAACCAGCGGCTAAGTCCAACGCGGCGCATTGCTTTCGGCCGACGGACCCGAACGCCTCGCTCGCGAGCCGACCCCTCCAACCAGCGGCTAAGTCCAACGCGGCGCATTGCTTTCGGCCGGCGGACGCAAACGCCTCGCTCGCGAGCCGACCCCTCCAACCAGCGGCTAAGTCCAACGCGGCGCATTGCTTTCGGCCGGCGGACGCGAAAGCCTCGCTCGCGAGCCGACCCGTCCAACCAGCGGCTAAGTCCAACGCGGCGCATTGCTTTCGGCCGGCGGACGCAAACGCCTCGCTCGCGAGCCGACCCCTCCAACCAGCGGCTAAGTCCAACGCGGCGCATTGCTTTCGGCCGGCGGACGCGAAAGCCTCGCTCGCGAGCCGACCCGTCCAACCAGCGGCTAAGTCCAACGCGGCGCATTGCTTTTGGCCGGCGGACGCGAACGCCTCGCTCGCGAGCCGACCCGTCCAACCAGCGGCTAAGTCCAACGCGGTGCATTGCTTTCGGCCGGCGGACGCGAACGCCTCGCTCGCGAGCCGACCCGTCCAAACAGCGGCTAAGTCCAACGCGGCGCATTGCTTTTGGCCGGCGGACGCGAAAGCCTCGCTCGCGAGCCGACCCGTCCAACCAGCGGCTAAGTCCAACGCGGCGCATTGCTTTCGGCCGACGGACCCGAACGCCTCGCTCGCGAGCCGACCCCTCCAACCAGCGGCTAAGTCCAACGCGGCGCATTGCTTTTGGCCGGCGGACCCGAACGCCTCGCTCGCGAGCCGACCCGTCCAACCAGCGGCTAAGTCCAACGCGGCGCATTGCTTTCGGCCGTCGGACCCGAACGCCTCGCTCGCGAGCCGACCCGTCCAACCAGCGGCTAAGTCCAACGCGGCGCATTGCTTTTGGCCGGCGGACCCGAACGCCTCGCTCGCGAGCCGACCCGTCCAACCAGCGGCTAAGTCCAACGCGGCGCATTGCTTTCGGCCGTCGGACCCGAACGCCTCGCTCGCGAGCGACCCGTCCAACCAGCGGCTAAGTCCAACGCGGCGCATTGCTTTTGGCCGGCGGACGCGAACGCCTCGCTCGCGAGCCGACCCGTCCAACCAGCGGCTAAGTCCAACGCGGTGCATTGCTTTCGGCCGGCGGACCCGAACGCCTCGCTCGCGAGCCGACCCGTCCAACCAGCGGCTAAGTCCAACGCGGCGCATTGCTTTCGGCCGTCGGACCCGAACGCCTCGCTCGCGAGCGACCCGTCCAACCAGCGGCTAAGTCCAACGCGGCGCATTGCTTTTGGCCGGCGGACGCGAACGCCTCGCTCGCGAGCCGACCCGTCCAACCAGCGGCTAAGTCCAACGCGGTGCATTGCTTTCGGCCGGCGGACGCGAACGCCTCGCTCGCGAGCCGACCCGTCCAAACAGCGGCTAAGTCCAACGCGGCGCATTGCTTTCGGCCGTCGGACCCGAACGCCTCGCTCGCGAGCCGACCCCTCCAACCAGCGGCTAAGTCCAACGCGGCGCATTGCTTTTGGCCGGCGGACGCGAACGCCTCGCTCGCGAGCCGACCCGTCCAACCAGCGGCTAAGTCCAACGCGGTGCATTGCTTTCGGCCGGCGGACGCGAACGCCTCGCTCGCGAGCCGACCCGTCCAACCAGCGGCTAAGTCCAACGCGGCGCATTGCTTTTGGCCGGCGGACCCGAACGCCTCGCTCGCGAGCCGACCCGTCCAACCAGCGGCTAAGTCCAACGCGGCGCATTGCTTTCGGCCGGCGGACGCAAACGCCTCGCTCGCGAGCCGACCCCTCCAACCAGCGGCTAAGTCCAACGCGGCGCATTGCTTTCGGCCGGCGGACGCGAAAGCCTCGCTCGCGAGCCGACCCGTCCAACCAGCGGCTAAGTCCAACGCGGCGCATTGCTTTCGGCCGACGGACCCGAACGCCTCGCTCGCGAGCCGACCCCTCCAACCAGCGGCTAAGTCCAACGCGGCGCATTGCTTTCGGCCGGCGGACGCAAACGCCTCGCTCGCGAGCCGACCCCTCCAACCAGCGGCTAAGTCCAACGCGGCGCATTGCTTTCGGCCGGCGGACGCGAAAGCCTCGCTCGCGAGCCGACCCGTCCAACCAGCGGCTAAGTCCAACGCGGCGCATTGCTTTCGGCCGGCGGACGCAAACGCCTCGCTCGCGAGCCGACCCCTCCAACCAGCGGCTAAGTCCAACGCGGTGCATTGCTTTCGGCCGGCGGACGCGAACGCCTCGCTCGCGAGCCGACCCGTCCAAACAGCGGCTAAGTCCAACGCGGCGCATTGCTTTTGGCCGGCGGACGCGAATGCCTCGCTCGCGAGCCGACCCGTCCAACCAGCGGCTAAGTCCAACGCGGCGCGTTGCTTTTGGCCGGCGGACGCGAACGCCTCGCTCGCGAGCCGACCCCTCCAACCAGCGGCTAAGTCCAACGCGGCGCATTGCTTTCGGCCGTCGGACCCGAACGCCTCGCTCGCGAGCCGACCCGTCCAACCAGCGGCTAAGTCCAACGCGGCGCATTGCTTTTGGCCGGCGGACCCGAACGCCTCGCTCGCGAGCCGACCCGTCCAACCAGCGGCTAAGTCCAACGCGGCGCATTGCTTTCGGCCGACGGACCCGAACGCCTCGCTCGCGAGCCGACCCCTCCAACCAGCGGCTAAGTCCAACGCGGCGCATTGCTTTTGGCCGGCGGACGCGAACGCCTCGCTCGCGAGCCGACCCGTCCAACCAGCGGCTAAGTCCAACGCGGTGCATTGCTTTCGGCCGGCGGACCCGAACGCCTCGCTCGCGAGCCGACCCGTCCAACCAGCGGCTAAGTCCAACGCGGCGCATTGCTTTCGGCCGACGGACCCGAACGCCTCGCTCGCGAGCCGACCCCTCCAACCAGCGGCTAAGTCCAACGCGGCGCATTGCTTTCGGCCGGCGGACGCAAACGCCTCGCTCGCGAGCCGACCCCTCCAACCAGCGGCTAAGTCCAACGCGGCGCATTGCTTTCGGCCGGCGGACGCGAAAGCCTCGCTCGCGAGCCGACCCGTCCAACCAGCGGCTAAGTCCAACGCGGCGCATTGCTTTCGGCCGGCGGACGCAAACGCCTCGCTCGCGAGCCGACCCCTCCAACCAGCGGCTAAGTCCAACGCGGTGCATTGCTTTCGGCCGGCGGACGCGAACGCCTCGCTCGCGAGCCGACCCGTCCAAACAGCGGCTAAGTCCAACGCGGCGCATTGCTTTTGGCCGGCGGACGCGAATGCCTCGCTCGCGAGCCGACCCGTCCAACCAGCGGCTAAGTCCAACGCGGCGCGTTGCTTTTGGCCGGCGGACGCGAACGCCTCGCTCGCGAGCCGACCCCTCCAACCAGCGGCTAAGTCCAACGCGGCGCATTGCTTTCGGCCGTCGGACCCGAACGCCTCGCTCGCGAGCCGACCCGTCCAACCAGCGGCTAAGTCCAACGCGGCGCATTGCTTTTGGCCGGCGGACCCGAACGCCTCGCTCGCGAGCCGACCCGTCCAACCAGCGGCTAAGTCCAACGCGGCGCATTGCTTTCGGCCGGCGGACCCGAACGCCTCGCTCGCGAGCCGACCCGTCCAACCAGCGGCTAAGTCCAACGCGGCGCATTGCTTTCGGCCGGCGGACGCAAACGCCTCGCTCGCGAGCCGACCCCTCCAACCAGCGGCTAAGTCCAACGCGGCGCATTGCTTTCGGCCGGCGGACGCGAAAGCCTCGCTCGCGAGCCGACCCGTCCAACCAGCGGCTAAGTCCAACGCGGCGCATTGCTTTCGGCCGACGGACCCGAACGCCTCGCTCGCGAGCCGACCCCTCCAACCAGCGGCTAAGTCCAACGCGGCGCATTGCTTTCGGCCGGCGGACGCAAACGCCTCGCTCGCGAGCCGACCCCTCCAACCAGCGGCTAAGTCCAACGCGGCGCATTGCTTTCGGCCGGCGGACGCGAAAGCCTCGCTCGCGAGCCGACCCGTCCAACCAGCGGCTAAGTCCAACGCGGCGCATTGCTTTCGGCCGGCGGACGCAAACGCCTCGCTCGCGAGCCGACCCCTCCAACCAGCGGCTAAGTCCAACGCGGCGCATTGCTTTCGGCCGACGGACCCGAACGCCTCGCTCGCGAGCCGACCCCTCCAACCAGCGGCTAAGTCCAACGCGGCGCATTGCTTTTGGCCGGCGGACGCGAACGCCTCGCTCGCGAGCCGACCCGTCCAACCAGCGGCTAAGTCCAACGCGGTGCATTGCTTTCGGCCGGCGGACCCGAACGCCTCGCTCGCGAGCCGACCCGTCCAACCAGCGGCTAAGTCCAACGCGGCGCATTGCTTTCGGCCGACGGACCCGAACGCCTCGCTCGCGAGCCGACCCCTCCAACCAGCGGCTAAGTCCAACGCGGCGCATTGCTTTCGGCCGGCGGACGCAAACGCCTCGCTCGCGAGCCGACCCCTCCAACCAGCGGCTAAGTCCAACGCGGCGCATTGCTTTCGGCCGGCGGACGCGAAAGCCTCGCTCGCGAGCCGACCCGTCCAACCAGCGGCTAAGTCCAACGCGGCGCATTGCTTTCGGCCGGCGGACGCAAACGCCTCGCTCGCGAGCCGACCCCTCCAACCAGCGGCTAAGTCCAACGCGGTGCATTGCTTTCGGCCGGCGGACGCGAACGCCTCGCTCGCGAGCCGACCCGTCCAAACAGCGGCTAAGTCCAACGCGGCGCATTGCTTTTGGCCGGCGGACGCGAATGCCTCGCTCGCGAGCCGACCCGTCCAACCAGCGGCTAAGTCCAACGCGGCGCGTTGCTTTTGGCCGGCGGACGCGAACGCCTCGCTCGTGAGCCGACCCCTCCAACCAGCGGCTAAGTCCAACGCGGCGCATTGCTTTCGGCCGTCGGACCCGAACGCCTCGCTCGCGAGCCGACCCGTCCAACCAGCGGCTAAGTCCAACGCGGCGCATTGCTTTTGGCCGGCGGACCCGAACGCCTCGCTCGCGAGCCGACCCGTCCAACCAGCGGCTAAGTCCAACGCGGCGCATTGCTTTCGGCCGGCGGACCCGAACGCCTCGCTCGCGAGCCGACCCGTCCAACCAGCGGCTAAGTCCAACGCGGCGCATTGCTTTCGGCCGGCGGACGCAAACGCCTCGCTCGCGAGCCGACCCCTCCAACCAGCGGCTAAGTCCAACGCGGCGCATTGCTTTCGGCCGGCGGACGCGAAAGCCTCGCTCGCGAGCCGACCCGTCCAACCAGCGGCTAAGTCCAACGCGGCGCATTGCTTTCGGCCGACGGACCCGAACGCCTCGCTCGCGAGCCGACCCCTCCAACCAGCGGCTAAGTCCAACGCGGCGCATTGCTTTCGGCCGGCGGACGCAAACGCCTCGCTCGCGAGCCGACCCCTCCAACCAGCGGCTAAGTCCAACGCGGCGCATTGCTTTCGGCCGGCGGACGCGAAAGCCTCGCTCGCGAGCCGACCCGTCCAACCAGCGGCTAAGTCCAACGCGGCGCATTGCTTTCGGCCGGCGGACGCAAACGCCTCGCTCGCGAGCCGACCCCTCCAACCAGCGGCTAAGTCCAACGCGGCGCATTGCTTTCGGCCGGCGGACGCGAAAGCCTCGCTCGCGAGCCGACCCGTCCAACCAGCGGCTAAGTCCAACGCGGCGCATTGCTTTCGGCCGACGGACCCGAACGCCTCGCTCGCGAGCCGACCCCTCCAACCAGCGGCTAAGTCCAACGCGGCGCATTGCTTTCGGCCGGCGGACGCAAACGCCTCGCTCGCGAGCCGACCCCTCCAACCAGCGGCTAAGTCCAACGCGGCGCATTGCTTTCGGCCGGCGGACGCGAAAGCCTCGCTCGCGAGCCGACCCGTCCAACCAGCGGCTAAGTCCAACGCGGCGCATTGCTTTCGGCCGGCGGACGCAAACGCCTCGCTCGCGAGCCGACCCCTCCAACCAGCGGCTAAGTCCAACGCGGCGCATTGCTTTCGGCCGGCGGACGCGAAAGCCTCGCTCGCGAGCCGACCCGTCCAACCAGCGGCTAAGTCCAACGCGGCGCATTGCTTTCGGCCGGCGGACGCAAACGCCTCGCTCGCGAGCCGACCCCTCCAACCAGCGGCTAAGTCCAACGCGGTGCATTGCTTTCGGCCGGCGGACGCGAACGCCTCGCTCGCGAGCCGACCCGTCCAAACAGCGGCTAAGTCCAACGCGGCGCATTGCTTTTGGCCGGCGGACGCGAATGCCTCGCTCGCGAGCCGACCCGTCCAACCAGCGGCTAAGTCCAACGCGGCGCGTTGCTTTTGGCCGGCGGACGCGAACGCCTCGCTCGCGAGCCGACCCCTCCAACCAGCGGCTAAGTCCAACGCGGCGCATTGCTTTCGGCCGTCGGACCCGAACGCCTCGCTCGCGAGCCGACCCGTCCAACCAGCGGCTAAGTCCAACGCGGCGCATTGCTTTTGGCCGGCGGACCCGAACGCCTCGCTCGCGAGCCGACCCGTCCAACCAGCGGCTAAGTCCAACGCGGCGCATTGCTTTCGGCCGGCGGACCCGAACGCCTCGCTCGCGAGCCGACCCGTCCAACCAGCGGCTAAGTCCAACGCGGCGCATTGCTTTCGGCCGGCGGACGCAAACGCCTCGCTCGCGAGCCGACCCCTCCAACCAGCGGCTAAGTCCAACGCGGCGCATTGCTTTCGGCCGGCGGACCCGAACGCCTCGCTCGCGAGCCGACCCGTCCAACCAGCGGCTAAGTCCAACGCGGCGCATTGCTTTTGGCCGGCGGACGCGAATGCCTCGCTCGCGAGCCGACCCGTCCAACCAGCGGCTAAGTCCAACGCGGCGCGTTGCTTTTGGCCGGCGGACGCGAACGCCTCGCTCGCGAGCCGACCCCTCCAACCAGCGGCTAAGTCCAACGCGGCGCATTGCTTTCGGCCGTCGGACCCGAACGCCTCGCTCGCGAGCCGACCCGTCCAACCAGCGGCTAAGTCCAACGCGGCGCATTGCTTTCGGCCGTCGGACCCGAACGCCTCGCTCGCGAGCCGACCCGTCCAACCAGCGGCTAAGTCCAACGCGGCGCATTGCTTTTGGCCGGCGGACCCGAACGCTTCGCTCGCGAGCCGACCCGTCCAACCAGCGGCTAAGTCCAACGCGGCGCATTGCTTTCGGCCGTCGGACCCGAACGCCTCGCTCGCGAGCCGACCCGTCCAACCAGCGGCTAAGTCCAACGCGGCGCATTGCTTTTGGCCGGCGGACCCGAACGCCTCGCTCGCGAGCCGACCCGTCCAACCAGCGGCTAAGTCCAACGCGGCGCATTGCTTTTGGCCGGCGGACCCGAACGCTTCGCTCGCGAGCCGACCCGTCCAACCAGCGGCTAAGTCCAACGCGGCGCATTGCTTTTGGCCGGCGGACCCGAACGCCTCGCTCGCGAGCCGACCCGTCCAACCAGCGGCTAAGTCCAACGCGGCGCATTGCTTTCGGCCGTCGGACCCGAACGCCTCGCTCGCGAGCGACCCGTCCAACCAGCGGCTAAGTCCAACGCGGCGCATTGCTTTTGGCCGGCGGACGCGAACGCCTCGCTCGCGAGCCGACCCGTCCAACCAGCGGCTAAGTCCAACGCGGTGCATTGCTTTCGGCCGGCGGACGCAAACGCCTCGCTCGCGAGCCGACCCCTCCAACCAGCGGCTAAGTCCAACGCGGCGCATTGCTTTCGGCCGGCGGACGCAAACGCCTCGCTCGCGAGCCGACCCCTCCAACCAGCGGCTAAGTCCAACGCGGCGCATTGCTTTCGGCCGGCGGACGCGAAAGCCTCGCTCGCGAGCCGACCCGTCCAACCAGCGGCTAAGTCCAACGCGGCGCATTGCTTTCGGCCGACGGACCCGAACGCCTCGCTCGCGAGCCGACCCCTCCAACCAGCGGCTAAGTCCAACGCGGCGCATTGCTTTCGGCCGGCGGACGCGAAAGCCTCGCTCGCGAGCCGACCCGTCCAACCAGCGGCTAAGTCCAACGCGGCGCATTGCTTTCGGCCGGCGGACGCGAAAGCCTCGCTCGCGAGCCGACCCGTCCAACCAGCGGCTAAGTCCAACGCGGCGCATTGCTTTTGGCCGGCGGACGCGAACGCCTCGCTCGCGAGCCGACCCGTCCAACCAGCGGCTAAGTCCAACGCGGTGCATTGCTTTCGGCCGGCGGACGCGAACGCCTCGCTCGCGAGCCGACCCGTCCAAACAGCGGCTAAGTCCAACGCGGCGCATTGCTTTTGGCCGGCGGACCCGAACGCCTCGCTCGCGAGCCGACCCGTCCAACCAGCGGCTAAGTCCAACGCGGCGCATTGCTTTTGGCCGGCAGACCCGAACGCCTCGCTCGCGAGCCGACCCGTCCAACCAGCGGCTAAGTCCAACGCGGCGCATTGCTTTCGGCCGTCGGACCCGAACGCCTCGCTCGCGAGCGACCCGTCCAACCAGCGGCTAAGTCCAACGCGGCGCATTGCTTTTGGCCGGCGGACGCGAACGCCTCGCTCGCGAGCCGACCCGTCCAACCAGCGGCTAAGTCCAACGCGGTGCATTGCTTTCGGCCGGCGGACCCGAACGCCTCGCTCGCGAGCCGACCCGTCCAACCAGCGGCTAAGTCCAACGCGGCGCATTGCTTTCGGCCGTCGGACCCGAACGCCTCGCTCGCGAGCGACCCGTCCAACCAGCGGCTAAGTCCAACGCGGCGCATTGCTTTTGGCCGGCGGACGCGAACGCCTCGCTCGCGAGCCGACCCGTCCAACCAGCGGCTAAGTCCAACGCGGTGCATTGCTTTCGGCCGGCGGACGCGAACGCCTCGCTCGC
Organism: Prorops nasuta; assembly: GCF_024137725.1. Lineage (NCBI taxonomy): Eukaryota > Metazoa > Arthropoda > Insecta > Hymenoptera > Bethylidae > Prorops > Prorops nasuta. The sequence goes on along the minus strand of NW_027117150.1, from coordinate 12,810 downwards.
GAGCCGACCCGTCCAAACAGCGGCTAAGTCCAACGCGGCGCATTGCTTTCGGCCGTCGGACCCGAACGCCTCGCTCGCGAGCCGACCCCTCCAACCAGCGGCTAAGTCCAACGCGGCGCATTGCTTTTGGCCGGCGGACGCGAACGCCTCGCTCGCGAGCCGACCCGTCCAACCAGCGGCTAAGTCCAACGCGGTGCATTGCTTTCGGCCGGCGGACGCGAACGCCTCGCTCGCGAGCCGACCCGTCCAACCAGCGGCTAAGTCCAACGCGGCGCATTGCTTTTGGCCGGCGGACCCGAACGCCTCGCTCGCGAGCCGACCCGTCCAACCAGCGGCTAAGTCCAACGCGGCGCATTGCTTTCGGCCGGCGGACGCAAACGCCTCGCTCGCGAGCCGACCCCTCCAACCAGCGGCTAAGTCCAACGCGGCGCATTGCTTTCGGCCGGCGGACGCGAAAGCCTCGCTCGCGAGCCGACCCGTCCAACCAGCGGCTAAGTCCAACGCGGCGCATTGCTTTCGGCCGACGGACCCGAACGCCTCGCTCGCGAGCCGACCCCTCCAACCAGCGGCTAAGTCCAACGCGGCGCATTGCTTTCGGCCGGCGGACGCAAACGCCTCGCTCGCGAGCCGACCCCTCCAACCAGCGGCTAAGTCCAACGCGGCGCATTGCTTTCGGCCGGCGGACGCGAAAGCCTCGCTCGCGAGCCGACCCGTCCAACCAGCGGCTAAGTCCAACGCGGCGCATTGCTTTCGGCCGGCGGACGCAAACGCCTCGCTCGCGAGCCGACCCCTCCAACCAGCGGCTAAGTCCAACGCGGTGCATTGCTTTCGGCCGGCGGACGCGAACGCCTCGCTCGCGAGCCGACCCGTCCAAACAGCGGCTAAGTCCAACGCGGCGCATTGCTTTTGGCCGGCGGACGCGAATGCCTCGCTCGCGAGCCGACCCGTCCAACCAGCGGCTAAGTCCAACGCGGCGCGTTGCTTTTGGCCGGCGGACGCGAACGCCTCGCTCGCGAGCCGACCCCTCCAACCAGCGGCTAAGTCCAACGCGGCGCATTGCTTTCGGCCGTCGGACCCGAACGCCTCGCTCGCGAGCCGACCCGTCCAACCAGCGGCTAAGTCCAACGCGGCGCATTGCTTTTGGCCGGCGGACCCGAACGCCTCGCTCGCGAGCCGACCCGTCCAACCAGCGGCTAAGTCCAACGCGGCGCATTGCTTTCGGCCGACGGACCCGAACGCCTCGCTCGCGAGCCGACCCCTCCAACCAGCGGCTAAGTCCAACGCGGCGCATTGCTTTTGGCCGGCGGACGCGAACGCCTCGCTCGCGAGCCGACCCGTCCAACCAGCGGCTAAGTCCAACGCGGTGCATTGCTTTCGGCCGGCGGACCCGAACGCCTCGCTCGCGAGCCGACCCGTCCAACCAGCGGCTAAGTCCAACGCGGCGCATTGCTTTCGGCCGACGGACCCGAACGCCTCGCTCGCGAGCCGACCCCTCCAACCAGCGGCTAAGTCCAACGCGGCGCATTGCTTTCGGCCGGCGGACGCAAACGCCTCGCTCGCGAGCCGACCCCTCCAACCAGCGGCTAAGTCCAACGCGGCGCATTGCTTTCGGCCGGCGGACGCGAAAGCCTCGCTCGCGAGCCGACCCGTCCAACCAGCGGCTAAGTCCAACGCGGCGCATTGCTTTCGGCCGGCGGACGCAAACGCCTCGCTCGCGAGCCGACCCCTCCAACCAGCGGCTAAGTCCAACGCGGTGCATTGCTTTCGGCCGGCGGACGCGAACGCCTCGCTCGCGAGCCGACCCGTCCAAACAGCGGCTAAGTCCAACGCGGCGCATTGCTTTTGGCCGGCGGACGCGAATGCCTCGCTCGCGAGCCGACCCGTCCAACCAGCGGCTAAGTCCAACGCGGCGCGTTGCTTTTGGCCGGCGGACGCGAACGCCTCGCTCGCGAGCCGACCCCTCCAACCAGCGGCTAAGTCCAACGCGGCGCATTGCTTTCGGCCGTCGGACCCGAACGCCTCGCTCGCGAGCCGACCCGTCCAACCAGCGGCTAAGTCCAACGCGGCGCATTGCTTTTGGCCGGCGGACCCGAACGCCTCGCTCGCGAGCCGACCCGTCCAACCAGCGGCTAAGTCCAACGCGGCGCATTGCTTTCGGCCGGCGGACCCGAACGCCTCGCTCGCGAGCCGACCCGTCCAACCAGCGGCTAAGTCCAACGCGGCGCATTGCTTTCGGCCGGCGGACGCAAACGCCTCGCTCGCGAGCCGACCCCTCCAACCAGCGGCTAAGTCCAACGCGGCGCATTGCTTTCGGCCGGCGGACGCGAAAGCCTCGCTCGCGAGCCGACCCGTCCAACCAGCGGCTAAGTCCAACGCGGCGCATTGCTTTCGGCCGACGGACCCGAACGCCTCGCTCGCGAGCCGACCCCTCCAACCAGCGGCTAAGTCCAACGCGGCGCATTGCTTTCGGCCGGCGGACGCAAACGCCTCGCTCGCGAGCCGACCCCTCCAACCAGCGGCTAAGTCCAACGCGGCGCATTGCTTTCGGCCGGCGGACGCGAAAGCCTCGCTCGCGAGCCGACCCGTCCAACCAGCGGCTAAGTCCAACGCGGCGCATTGCTTTCGGCCGGCGGACGCAAACGCCTCGCTCGCGAGCCGACCCCTCCAACCAGCGGCTAAGTCCAACGCGGCGCATTGCTTTCGGCCGGCGGACGCGAAAGCCTCGCTCGCGAGCCGACCCGTCCAACCAGCGGCTAAGTCCAACGCGGCGCATTGCTTTCGGCCGACGGACCCGAACGCCTCGCTCGCGAGCCGACCCCTCCAACCAGCGGCTAAGTCCAACGCGGCGCATTGCTTTCGGCCGGCGGACGCAAACGCCTCGCTCGCGAGCCGACCCCTCCAACCAGCGGCTAAGTCCAACGCGGCGCATTGCTTTCGGCCGGCGGACGCGAAAGCCTCGCTCGCGAGCCGACCCGTCCAACCAGCGGCTAAGTCCAACGCGGCGCATTGCTTTCGGCCGGCGGACGCAAACGCCTCGCTCGCGAGCCGACCCCTCCAACCAGCGGCTAAGTCCAACGCGGCGCATTGCTTTCGGCCGGCGGACGCGAAAGCCTCGCTCGCGAGCCGACCCGTCCAACCAGCGGCTAAGTCCAACGCGGCGCATTGCTTTCGGCCGGCGGACGCAAACGCCTCGCTCGCGAGCCGACCCCTCCAACCAGCGGCTAAGTCCAACGCGGTGCATTGCTTTCGGCCGGCGGACGCGAACGCCTCGCTCGCGAGCCGACCCGTCCAAACAGCGGCTAAGTCCAACGCGGCGCATTGCTTTTGGCCGGCGGACGCGAATGCCTCGCTCGCGAGCCGACCCGTCCAACCAGCGGCTAAGTCCAACGCGGCGCGTTGCTTTTGGCCGGCGGACGCGAACGCCTCGCTCGCGAGCCGACCCCTCCAACCAGCGGCTAAGTCCAACGCGGCGCATTGCTTTCGGCCGTCGGACCCGAACGCCTCGCTCGCGAGCCGACCCGTCCAACCAGCGGCTAAGTCCAACGCGGCGCATTGCTTTTGGCCGGCGGACCCGAACGCCTCGCTCGCGAGCCGACCCGTCCAACCAGCGGCTAAGTCCAACGCGGCGCATTGCTTTCGGCCGGCGGACCCGAACGCCTCGCTCGCGAGCCGACCCGTCCAACCAGCGGCTAAGTCCAACGCGGCGCATTGCTTTCGGCCGGCGGACGCAAACGCCTCGCTCGCGAGCCGACCCCTCCAACCAGCGGCTAAGTCCAACGCGGCGCATTGCTTTCGGCCGGCGGACCCGAACGCCTCGCTCGCGAGCCGACCCGTCCAACCAGCGGCTAAGTCCAACGCGGCGCATTGCTTTTGGCCGGCGGACGCGAATGCCTCGCTCGCGAGCCGACCCGTCCAACCAGCGGCTAAGTCCAACGCGGCGCGTTGCTTTTGGCCGGCGGACGCGAACGCCTCGCTCGCGAGCCGACCCCTCCAACCAGCGGCTAAGTCCAACGCGGCGCATTGCTTTCGGCCGTCGGACCCGAACGCCTCGCTCGCGAGCCGACCCGTCCAACCAGCGGCTAAGTCCAACGCGGCGCATTGCTTTCGGCCGTCGGACCCGAACGCCTCGCTCGCGAGCCGACCCGTCCAACCAGCGGCTAAGTCCAACGCGGCGCATTGCTTTTGGCCGGCGGACCCGAACGCTTCGCTCGCGAGCCGACCCGTCCAACCAGCGGCTAAGTCCAACGCGGCGCATTGCTTTCGGCCGTCGGACCCGAACGCCTCGCTCGCGAGCCGACCCGTCCAACCAGCGGCTAAGTCCAACGCGGCGCATTGCTTTTGGCCGGCGGACCCGAACGCCTCGCTCGCGAGCCGACCCGTCCAACCAGCGGCTAAGTCCAACGCGGCGCATTGCTTTTGGCCGGCGGACCCGAACGCTTCGCTCGCGAGCCGACCCGTCCAACCAGCGGCTAAGTCCAACGCGGCGCATTGCTTTTGGCCGGCGGACCCGAACGCCTCGCTCGCGAGCCGACCCGTCCAACCAGCGGCTAAGTCCAACGCGGCGCATTGCTTTCGGCCGTCGGACCCGAACGCCTCGCTCGCGAGCGACCCGTCCAACCAGCGGCTAAGTCCAACGCGGCGCATTGCTTTTGGCCGGCGGACGCGAACGCCTCGCTCGCGAGCCGACCCGTCCAACCAGCGGCTAAGTCCAACGCGGTGCATTGCTTTCGGCCGGCGGACGCAAACGCCTCGCTCGCGAGCCGACCCCTCCAACCAGCGGCTAAGTCCAACGCGGCGCATTGCTTTCGGCCGGCGGACGCAAACGCCTCGCTCGCGAGCCGACCCCTCCAACCAGCGGCTAAGTCCAACGCGGCGCATTGCTTTCGGCCGGCGGACGCGAAAGCCTCGCTCGCGAGCCGACCCGTCCAACCAGCGGCTAAGTCCAACGCGGCGCATTGCTTTCGGCCGACGGACCCGAACGCCTCGCTCGCGAGCCGACCCCTCCAACCAGCGGCTAAGTCCAACGCGGCGCATTGCTTTCGGCCGGCGGACGCGAAAGCCTCGCTCGCGAGCCGACCCGTCCAACCAGCGGCTAAGTCCAACGCGGCGCATTGCTTTCGGCCGGCGGACGCGAAAGCCTCGCTCGCGAGCCGACCCGTCCAACCAGCGGCTAAGTCCAACGCGGCGCATTGCTTTCGGCCGGCGGACGCGAACGCCTCGCTCGCGAGCCGACCCGTCCAAACAGCGGCTAAGTCCAACGCGGCGCATTGCTTTTGGCCGGCGGACCCGAACGCCTCGCTCGCGAGCCGA
>NW_027117150.1:0-2500 GCF_024137725.1 Prorops nasuta | reverse complement strand
CCTGCCACATTTTAACGATTTCCTCTTTGAGTTCGGCTACCAGACCTTCTAGGGAACGAAACTGTTCCTTAGCCTGCACTTTGTTAAAGACAAAGCCGCCCAAGGTAAAGTCGATCCCTTTCCGAATCTTTCGAACAGAGGTCCTGGTTACTGCAGCAAGATCGATGGGGACCACGCCCGCCAGGACAGGACATGCATCCTGGGAGATCGTTCGATAGGCCTTGGTTACTGCGATGAGCGCCTGCCTTTGAGCAGATTCGAGAATCTGTTTCTCTTTGCAGTTCAGCTCCTCGAACCAACCTGAGGCTGCATATGTGGCTATAGGAACAAACACTCCTTGATATATAATTCTGAGTGCATTATGTTCCAGGCCCCATTTTGCCTTTGCGATTTTCGCCAGAGCGTGAAATATCATGCGGCATTTGTCAGCTACATACCTTACATGGGAGTGAAATTTCATTCCCTTGTCTACGAAGACACCCAAGTATCTTATAGTGTTTTTCATAGCGATTTTGCTATCCAACACCTTTATGATCGGAGGTCTGTTAGAGTCTAGCGTCCCTTTGAGCAATATCATTTCAGTTTTTCCTGCAGAGAGGGCCAGTTTTCGGGCTACAGTCCATTCGGCTAGAATGTTAGCTGCCCTATTTCCATTGAGTTCTAGCGCAGCTCTCGAATCTCCAGTAACTATTACTAAGAGATCGTCGGCATACGCCAGGCACTTATGGACACTGTCGTCCTCTTTTAGCGTTCGAAGGATTTCATCGAAGATGAGATTCCAGCAGGTCGGACCGAGGACAGAGCCTTGGGGACAACCCTTAGTGACCTTTTTGCTTACTTCTCCAGCACAGGAGACAAATTTTGTCTCTCTGTCCGAGAAGTAGCTCTCAATCACTCTGTAAAGATTTCTGGGGCAACTCCGGTCGACCAAGGTTTTAAGTACGCTGGGCCACCAGACATTATCAAACGCTCCTGAGATGTCGAAGGAGAGTGCTAGCACATACTTGTTTTTGCACGCCGTTACAATGTTTCTGAGTTCAACAAGACAGTCTTCAGTAGACCTGTCTCGCCTAAATCCATACTGATTGTCGGCCACAAAATTTTCCCGCATTACAGTGGGAGACAACTTGTTAAGAATCATTCTTTCGAAGATTTTTCCCAATACTGAGAGCAAGCAGATTGGCCTGTAAGACTTAACCTCCTTTTCGTCCTTTTTCGGATCTTTAAGTATGGCTACCAGAGAGCCTACTTTCCAATTCCGAGGAAACAAACCTTGCGAGAGACAGGCGTTGAAGATATCGAGTAGGTCATCGCATAAGCAGGAGGCTTGCTTAACCACTTCGACTTCAATCCCGTCTAGGCCAGGAGCTTTGCCGTTCTTTTGGCAATTCAGGGCGAGACTCAGGTCTTCTGCAGTAAAAGGATCGGCGTCCTCCGCATCGGAGCCAAGTCTAACTACCCCTCTGATCCTGGTTTGCTCTGGTGTTTCCTTTTCGGAGTTGTCGTCCGGAATCAGACCATTGAGGAGGGCTTCAGCCGTGTCATGCCAATTCTCCGTCATTTCACCGTTCAGATCCCTGACGTTACTCTGAACCCTCAGCTGTCTCTCCTTATCTGTGGCGAGGCGGTATGCCAATCCCCATGGGTCCAGTCTTCCAGATTCAGAGACGAATTGCCTCCAACTGTCAGACTTCGCCCGTCGAATCTCATAGTTGTAAATTTTCTTACATTTCATGTAATCCGATCTCAACTGTTGGCGCTCTTCCATTCGCCGAGCCTGGGAGAATTTCCTTCTTGCCCGGGTCACCCTTTTCCTCATTTGCGTGAGTCTAGTTGACCCACCATGGCACGGTCCTTCTCCTCCAGCTCTTTCTCCCCATCGAAGCTTCGCATGATTCAATCAAAAGTTTTTCGATTTCCTCAACGCGTTCTTCAATATTCGCCACTGTGGACAGCGGCTTTCTCACCAACGTACGCAGCTCCTTTTGCAAGACTGAGTGAAGAGCTCCCAGTTTGCTGTTTTGAGCACGAAACGTCGCTTACGCGCTGGCTTATTTAGGTCAAAATCATTACCAAGCGCAGTGGTTAGTTGGATGGTAGTCTCGATGACCCTATGATCACTAGTAGTCGTGTCCTCTCGGACTCGCCAACCAGTAACACAGGGGAACATCATCGATGTGGCTAGCGTGACATCGATATCAGACTTACCAACCGTGCTGAAATACGTAAATGCCTGACCTCTTTCGTTCAAAATATAGAGACCATTAGTGGCAATAAACGCTTCCAGTTTCTCTCCGCGTGCATTGCTTTGGTTTCCTCCCCATAGCGGGGATTTAGCATTTGCATCAGCAGCTATGATTACCCTCTTCCCTCTTAGTTGTTTAACAACGCGTTCGAGTTTGATTAGACCAACTTCCATGTCCTCGGAAGGAGGGAAGTATTGACTAATCAAATATAGAGAAGTTGTGGGTTTCTCAAGATATGCACAAACAATGTGGGA
>NW_027117149.1:0-32444 GCF_024137725.1 Prorops nasuta | reverse complement strand
CCTAGTGTCATTTTAGTACTCCCTGGCCCCAAGTGAGTTTACCATAGCCCCTTTATAAGTACTCCCCTGACCCCAAGTGAGTTATCCTAGCCCGCTTTATATGTACTCCCAGACCCCAAGTAGTTACCCTAGTCCCTTATAAGTACTCCCCTGGCCAAAGAGAGTTACCCTAGCCCTTTAATAAGTACACCCTGGGCCCCAAGTGAGTTACCCTGGGTCCCATATAAGTACACAAAGACACCAAGTGAGTTACCCTAGTCCCATATAAATACTCCCAGACCCCAAGTGAGTTACCCTAGCCCCTATATAAGTAATCCCTGACCCCAAGTGAGTTATCCTACCCCCTTTATATGTACTCTCTGACCGCAAGTGAGTTACCCTAGCCCCTTTATAAGTACTCCCTGACCCAAGTGAGTTATCCTAGCCCCTTTATATGAACTCTCTGACTGCAAGTGAGTTATTCCTATCCCCTTTATATGTACTCTCTGACTGCAAGCGAGTTACCCTAGTCCCATATAAATACACCCTGACCCTAAGTGAGTTACCTTAGTCCCAAATAAGTACTCCCCTGACTCAAGTGAGTTCCCATAGCACCTTTATAAGTACTTCCTGACCATAAGTGAGTTACCCTAGACCCTTTATAAGTACACCCTGGCCCCAAGTGCGTTACCCCTGGTCCAATATAAGTACTCCCTGACCCCAAGTTGAGTTACCATAGCCCCTATATAAGTACTCCCTGACCCCAAGTGAGTTATCCTTGCCCCTTTTATATGTACTCTCTGACCGCAAGTGTGTTACCCTAGTCACAATAGAAGTACTCCCATGGACCCCAAGTGAGTTATCTCGGCCCTTTTATATGTACTCTCTGACAGCAAGTGAGTTACCATAGCCCCTTTATAAGTACAAACAACCCTGGCCCCCAAGTGAGTTACCTCAGTCCCACATAAGTACTCCTTGACCCAAAATGAGTTATCCTAGCCCCTTTATATGATATTCCCCAGACCCCAAGTGAGTTACCCTAGTCCCTTATAAGTACTCCCTCACCGCAAGTGAGTTACCCCTAGCCCGTTTATTAAGTACTCCCCTGACCCCAAGTTAGTTACCCTGGTCCCATATAACTACTCACAGACACCAAGTGAGTTACCCTAGTCCCATATAAGTACTCCTTGACCCAAAGTGAGTTACCCTAAGCCCCTTTATAAGTACTCCCTGACCCCAAAGTGAGTTACCATATCACCTTTATAAGTACTCCCTGACCCCAAGTTGAGTTATCCTAGCCGCTTTATATGTACTCCCCAGACCCCAAGTAGTTACCCTAGTCCCTTATAAGTACTCCCTGACCCAAAGAGAGTTACCCTAGCCCTTTAATAAGTACACCCCTGGCCCCAAGTGAGTTATCCTTGCCCCTGTATAAGTACTCCCCTGACCCCAAGTGAGTTATCCTAGCCCCTTTATATGTACTCAGACTGCAAGTGAGTTATCCTAGCCCCCTTTATATGTACTCCCAGACCCCAAGTGAGTTACCCTAGTCCCTTTATATGTACTCTCTGACCGCAAGTGAGTTATCCTAGCCCCTTTATAAGTACTCCCTGACCCCAAGTGTGTTACCCTAGTGTCCATATTAGTACTCCCTGGCCCCAAATAAGTTACCATAGCCCCTATATAAGTACTCCCTGACCCCAAGTGAGTTATCCTAGCCCCTTTATACGTACTCCCTGACCCCAAATGAGTTATGCTAGCCCCTTTATATGTACTCTCTGACTGCAAGTGAGTTTCCCTAGACCCTTTATAAGTACTTCCCTGACCCCACGTGTGTTACCCTAGTTTCATATATGTATTCCCTGAACACAAGTGAGTTACCCTAGTCCCATAGAGGTACTCTCTGACCCAAAATGAGTCACCGTAGACACCTTCATAAGTTCCTCCCTGATCCCAAGTGTGTTACCTTAGTCCCATAAATGTACTCCCTGACCCCAGGTGAGTTATCCTAGCCCCTTTATATGTACTCTCTGACCGCAAGTGAGTTACCCTAGCCCCTTTATATGTACTCTCTGACCGCAAGTGAGTTATCCTAGCCCCTTTATAAGTACACCCTGACCCCAAGTGTGTTACCCTAGTATCATATATATATTCCCTTGAACACAAATGAGTTACCTTAGTCCCATAGAGGTACTCCCTGACCCAAAAAGAGTCACCGTAGCACCTTCATAAGTTCTCCCTGATCCCAAGTGTGTTACCTTAGTCCCATAACTGTACTCCCTGACCCCAAGTGAGTTATCCTAGCCCCTTTATATGTACTCTCTGACCGCAAGTGAGATACCCTAGCCCCTTTATATGTACTCTCTGACCGGAAGTGAGTTATCCTAGCCCCCTATATATGACTCCTTGACCCAAGTGAGTTATCCTAGCCGCTTTATATGTACCCTCTGACGGCAAGTGAGTTATCCTAGTCCCATAGTAGTACTCTTTGACCCCAATTGAGTTATCCTAGCCCCTTTATATGTATTCTCTGACCGCAAGTGAGTTATCCTAGCCCCTTTATAAGTACTCCCTGACCCCAAGTGAGTTATCCTAGCCCCTTTATATGTACTCTCTTACCGCAAGTGAGTTACCCTAGCACCTTTATATGTACTCTCTGACCACAACTGAGTTATCCTAGCCCCTTTATATGTAATCCCTGACCCCAAGTGTGTTACCCTAGTGTCATATTAGTACTCCCTGGCCCAAGTGAGTTACCATAGCCCCTTTATAAGTACCCCCTGACCCCAAGTGAGTTATCCTAGCCGCTTTATATGTACTGCCCAGACCCCAAGTAGTTACCCTAGTCCCTTATAAGTACTTCCCCCTGACCCAAAGAGAGTTACCCTAGCCCTTTAATAAGTACAGACCCTGGCCCCAAGCGAGTTATCCTAGCCCCTTTATATGTACTCTCTGACAGCAAGTGAGTTATCCTAGGCCCCTTTATAAGTACTCCCTGAACCCAAGTGTGTTACCCTAGTTTTATATTAGTACTCCCTGGCCCCAAATGAGTTACAATAGCCCCTTTTATAAGTACTCCCTGACCACAAGTGAGTTTATCCTAGCCACTTTATATGTACTCCCAGACCCCAAGTGAGTTACCCTAGTCCCTTATAAGCACTCCCCCTGTCCCTAAGTGAGTACCCTAGTCCCAAATAAGTACTTCCTGACCCCATGTGAGTTACTATAACCCCTTTATAAGTACTCCCTGACCCCAAGTGAGTTATCATAGCCCCTTTATATGTACTCCCCTGACCCAAAGTGTGTTACCCTAGTTTCGTATATATATTCCCTGAACACAAGTGAGTTACCCTAGTCCCATAGAGGTACTCCCTGACCCCAAATGAGTCACCGTAGCACCTTTATAAGTTCTCCCTGACCCAAGTGTATAACCTTATTCACATAAATGTACTCCCATGACCCCAAGTGAGTTATCCTAGTCCCATCGAAGTACTCCCTGACCCCAAGTGAATTAACCTAGCCCCTATATAAGTACTCTCTGACCGCAAGTGAGTTATCCTAGCCCCTTTATATGTACTACCTGACACCAAGTGAGTTATTCTAGCCCCTTTATTTGAACTCTCTGACAGCAAGTGAGTTATCCTAGCCCCTTTATAAGTACTCCCTGACCCCAAGTGTGTTACCCTAGTGTCATATTAGTACTCCCTGGCCCCAAATGAGTAATCATAGCCCCCTTTATAAGTACTCCCTGACCCCAAGTGAGTTATCCTAGCCCCTTTATATGTACTCTCCTGACCGGAATTGAGTTATCCTATCCCCTTTATATGTACTCTCTGACCGCAAGTGAGTTATCCTAACCCCTTTATAAGTACTCCCTGACCCCCAAGTGTCTTACCCTAGTGTCATATTAGTACTCCCTGGCCCCAAGTGAGTTACCATAGCCCCTTTATAAGTACTCCCCTGACCCCAAGTGAGTTATCCTAGCCCGCTTTATATGTACTCCCAGACCCCAAGTAGTTACCCTAGTCCCTTATAAGTACTCCCTGACCCCAAGAGAGTTACCCTAGCCCTTTAATAAGTACACCCTGGCCCCAAGTGAGTTATCCTAGCCGCTTTATATGTACTCCCAGACCCCAAGTGAGTTACCCTAGTCCCTTATAAGTACTCCCCTGACCCAAGAGAGTTACCTAAGTCCCATAAATGTACTCCCTGACCCCAAATGAGTTTATCCTAGCCCCTTTATATGTACTCTCTGACAGCAAAGTGAGTTATCCTAGCCCCTTTATATGTACTCCCTGACAACAAGTGTGTTACCCTAGTGTCATATTAGTACTCCCTGGCCCCAAATGAGTTACCATAGCCCCTTTATATGTACTCCCTTACCGCAAGTGAGTCACCCTAGCCCCTTTATATGTACTCTCTGTCCGCAAGTGAGTTAACCCTAGCCCCTTTATATGTACTCTCTTACCGCAAGTGAGTTATCCTAGTCCCTTTATATGTACTACCTGACCCCAAATGAGTTATTCTAGCCCCTTTATATGTACTCTCTGACCGCAAGTGAGTTATCCTAGCCCCTTTGTAAGTACTCCCCTGACCCCAAGTGTGTTACCCTAGTGTCATATTAGTACTCCCTTGCCCTAAATGAGTTACCATTAGCCCCTTTATAAGTACTCCCTGACCGCAAGTGAGTCACCCTAGCCCCCTTTATATGTACTCTCTGACCGCAAGTAAGTTATCCTAGCTCCTTTTATATGCACTCCCTGACCTCATGTGAGTTATCCTAGCCCCTTTAAATGAACTCTCTGACCGCAAGTGAGTTATCCTAGTCCAATATAAAGTACTCCCCTGACCCCAAGTGAGTTACCATAGCCCCCTCTATAAGTACTCCCCTGACCCCAAGTGAGTTATCCTAGCCCCTTTATATGTACTCTCTGACTGCAAGTGAGTTATCCTATCCCCTTTATATGTACTCTCTGACTGCAAGCGAGTTACCCTAGTCCCATATAAATACACCCTGACCCTAAGTGAGTTACCTTAGTCCCAAATAAGTACTCCCTGACCCCAAGTGAGTTCCCATAGCACCTTTATAAGTACTTCCTGACCCCAAGTGAATTATCCTAGCCCCTTTATATGTACTCTCAGACCCCAAGTGAGTTACCCTAGTCCCTTATAACTACTCCCTGACCCCAAGTGAGTTTCCTTAGACCCTTTATAAGTACACCCTGGCCCCAAGTGCGTTACCCTGGTCCCATATAAGTACTCCCAGACACCAAGTGAGTTAGCCTAGTCCAATATAAGTACTCCTTGACCCAAGTGAGTTAACCTAGCCCCTATATAAGTACTCCCTGACCTCCCAAGTGAGTTTACCCCAGTCCCATAGAAGTACTCCCTGACCCCAAGTGGAGTTACCCTAGTCACTTAGAAGTACTCCCTGACCCCAAGTGAGTTTACCATAGCCCCTATATAAGTACTCCCTGACCCCAAGTGAGTTACCCTAGACCCTTTATAAGTACACCCTGGCCCCAAGTGCGTTACCCTGGTCCCATATAAGTACTCCCAGACACCAAGTGAGTTAGCCTAGTCCAATATAAGTACTCCTTGACCCCAAGTGAGTTAACCCTAGCCCCTATATAAGTACTCCCTGACCCCAAGTGAGTTACCCCAGTCCCATAGAAGTACTCCCTGACCCCAAGTGAGTTACCCTAGTCACTTAGAAGTACTCCCTGACCCCAAGTGAGTTACCATAGCCCCTATATAAGTACTCCCTGACCCCAAGTGAGTTACCCTAGACCCTTTATAAGTACACCCTGGCCCCAAGTGCGTTACCCTGGTCCAATATAAGTACTCCCTGACCCCAAGTGAGTTACCATAGCCCCTATATAAGTATTCCCTGACCCCAAGTGAGTTATCCTTGCCCCTTTATATGTACTCTCTGACCGCAAGTGTGTTACCCTAGTCACATAGAAGTACTCCATGACCACAAGTGAGTTATCCTGTTCCCTTTTGTATGTACTCTCTGACCGCAAGTGAGTTACCCTAGTCCCATATAAGTACACCCTGACGCCAAGCGAGTTACCCTAGTCACATAGAAGTACACCCTGACCCCAAGTGAGTTATCCTAGCCCCTTTATATGTACTCCCAGACCCCAAGTGAGTTACCCTAGTCCCAAATAAGTACTCCTTGACCCAAAGTGAGTTACCCTAGCCCCTTTATAAGTACTCCCTGACCCCATGTGAGTTACCTGGGTCGCATATAAGTACTCACAGACACCAAGTGAGTTACCCTAGTCCCATATAAGTACTCCTTGACCCAAAGTGAGTTACCCTAGCTCATTTATAAGTACTCCCTGACCCCAAGTGAATTACCATATCACCTTTATAAGTACTCCCTGACCCCAAGTGAGTTATCCCAGCCCCTTTATATGTACTCTCTGACCCCAAGTGAGTTACCTTAGTCCCGTAGATGTACTCCCTGACCCTCAGTGAGTTACCCTAGTCACATAGAAGTACTCCCTGACCCCAAGTGAGTTATCCTAGCCCCTTTATATGTACAGTCTGACGGCAAGTGAGTTATCCTAGCCACTTTATATGTACTCCCAGACCCCAAGTGAGTTACCATAGTCCCTTATAAGTACTCCCTGACCCCAAGTGAGTTACCCTAGCCCTTTAATAAGTACACCCTGGCCCCAAGTGAGTTACCCTAACCCCTATATAACTACTCTCTGACCCCAAGTGAGTTACCCTAGTCCCTTAGAAGTACTCCCTGACACTCAGTGAGTTACCCTAGTCACATAGAAGTACTCCCTGACCTTCAGTGAGTTACCCTAGTCACATAGAAGTACTCCCTGACCGCAAGTGAGTTATCCTAGCCTCTTTATATATACTCCCAGACCCCAAGTGAGTTACCCTAGCCCCTTAATAAGTACACCCTGGCCCCAAGTGAGTTACCCTGGTCCCATATAAGTACACAAAGACACCAAGTGAGTTACCCTAGTCCCATATAAATACTCCCAGACCCCAAGTGAGTTATCCTAGCCCCTATATAAGTAATCCCTGACCCCAAGTGAGTTATCCTACCCCCTTTATATGTACTCTCTGACCGCAAGTGAGTTACCCTAGCCCCTTTATAAGTACTCCCTGACCCCAAGTGAGTTATCCTAGCCCCTTATATGTACTCTCTGGCGGCAAGTGAGTTACCCTAGTCCAATATAAGTACTCCCTGACCCCAAGTGAGTTACCATAGCCCCTCTATAAGTACTCCCTGACCCCAAGTGAGTTATCCTAGCCCCTTTATATGTACTCTCTGACTGCAAGTGAGTTATCCTATCCCCTTTATATGTACTCTCTGACTGCAAGCGAGTTACCCTAGTCCCATATAAATACACCCTGACCCTAAGTGAGTTACCTTAGTCCCAAATAAGTACTCCCTGACCCCAAGTGAGTTCCCATAGCACCTTTATAAGTACTTCCTGACCCCAAGTGAATTATCCTAGCCCCTTTATATGTACTCTCAGACCCAAAGTGAGTTACCCTAGTCCCTTATAACTACTCCCTGACCCCAAGTGAGTTACCCTAGACCCTTTATAAGTACACCCTGGCCCCAAGTGCGTTACCCTGGTCCCATATAAGTACTCCCAGACACCAAGTGAGTTAGCCTAGTCCAATATAAGTACTCCTTGACCCCAAGTGAGTTAACCTAGCCCCTATATAAGTACTCCCTGACCCCAAGTGAGTTACCCTAGTCCCATAGAAGTACTTCCCTGACCCCAAGTGAGTTACCCTAGTCACTTAGAAGTACTCCCTGACCCCAAGTGAGTTACCATAGCCCCTATATAAGTACTGCCCTGACCCCAAGTGAGTTACCCTAGACCCTTTATAAGTACACCCTGGCCCCAAGTGCGTTACCCTGGTCCAATATAAGTACTCCCTGACCCCAAGTGAGTTACCATAGCCCCTATATAAGTATTCCCTGACCCCAAGTGAGTTATCCTTGCCCCTTTATATGTACTCTCTGACCGCAAGTGTGTTACCCTAGTCACATAGAAGTACTCCATGACCACAAGTGAGTTATCCTGGCCCTTTTATATGTACTCTCTGACAGCAAGTGAGTTACCATAGCCCCTTTATAAGTACACCCTGGCCCCAAGTGAGTTACCCTAGTCCCATATAAGTACTCCTTGACCCAAAATGAGTTATCCTAGCCCCTTTATATGTACTCCCAGACCCCAAGTGAGTTATTCTAGCCCCTTTATTTGAACTCTCTGACCGCAAGTGAGTTATCCTAGCCCCTTTATATGTACTCCCTGACCCCAAGTGAGTTATCCTATCCCCTTTATATGTACTCTCTGACCGCAAGTGAGTTATCCTAACCCCTTTATAAGTACTCCCTGACCCCAAGTGTGTTACCCTAGTATCATATATTTATTCCCTTGAACACAAATGAGTTACCTTAGTCCCATAGAGGTACTCCCTGACCCAAAATGAGTCACCGTAGCACCTTCGTAAGTTCTCCCTGATCCCAAGTGTGTTACCTTAGTCCCATAAATGTACTCCCTGACCCCAAGTGAGTTATCCTAGTCCCTTATAAGTACTCCCTCACCGCAAGTGAGTTACCCTAGCCCGTTTATAAGTACTCCCTGACCCCAAGTTAGTTACCCTGGTCCCATATAACTACTAACAGACCCCAAGTAGTTACCCTAGTCCCTTATAAGTATTCCCTGACCCCAAGAGAGTTACCCTAGCCCTTTAATAAGTACACCCTGGCCCCAAGTGAGTTATCCTTGCCCCTATATAAGCACTCCCTGACCCCAAGTGAGTTATCCTAGCCCCTTTATACGTACTCCCTGACCCCAAATGAGTTATGCTAGCCCCTTTATATGTACTCTCTGACTGCAAGTGAGTTTCCCTAGACCCTTTATAAGTACTCCCTGACCCCACGTGTGTTACCCTAGTTTCATATATGTATTCCCTGAACACAAGTGAGTTACCCTAGTCCCATAGAGGTACTCCCTGACCCAAAATGAGTCACCGTAGCACCTTCATAAGTTCTCCCTGATCCCAAGGGTGTTACCTTAGTCCCATAAATGTACTCCCTGACCCCAAGTGAGTTATCCTAGCCCCTTTATATGTACTCTCTGACCGCAAGTGAGTTACCCTAGTCCCATTATATGTACTCTCTGACCGGAAGTGAGTTATCCTAGCCCCTATATATGTACTCCTTGATCCCAAGTGAGTTATCCTAGCCGCTTTATATGTACCCTCTGACGGCAAGTGAGTTATCCTAGTCCCATAGTAGCACTCCTTGACCCCAATTGAGTTATCCTAGCCCCTTTATATGTATTCTCTGACCGCAAGTGAGTTATCCTAGCCCCTTTATAAGTACTCCCTGACCCCAAGTGAGTTATCCTAGCCCCTTTATATGTACTCTCTTACCGCAAGTGAGTTACCCTAGCACCTTTATATGTACTCTCTGACCGCAACTGAGTTATCCTAGCCCCTTTATATGTAATCCCTGACCCCAAGTGTGTTACCCTAGTGTCATATTAGTACTCCGTGGCCCCAAGTGAGTTACCATAGCCCCTTTATAAGTACTCCCTGACCCCAAGTGAGTTATCCTAGCCGCTTTATATGTACTCCCAGACCCCAAGTAGTTACCCTAGTCCCTTATAAGTACTCCCTGACCCAAAGAGAGTTACCCTAGCCCTTTAATAAGTACACCCTGGCCCCAAGTGAGTTATCCTAGCCGCTTTATATGTACTCCCAGACCCGAAGTGAGTTACCCTAGTCCCTTATAAGTACTCCCTGACCCCAAGAGAGTTACCTTAGTCCCATAAATGTACTCCCTGACCCCAAGTGAGTTATCCTAGCCCCTTTATATGTACTCTCTGACAGCAAGTGAGTTATCCTAGCCCCTTTATAACTACTCCCTGAACCCAAGTGTGTTACCCTAGTTTTATATTAGTACTCCCTGGCCCCAAGTGAGTTACCATAGCCCCTTTATAAGTACTCCCTGAACCCAAGTGAGTTATCCTAGCCCCTTTATATTTACTCTCTGACCCCAAGAGAGTTACCTTAGTCCCATAAATGTACTCCCTGACCCCAAGTGAGTTATCCTAGCCCCTTTATAAGTAGTCCCTGACCCCAAGTGTGTTACCCTAGTGTCATATTAGTACTCCCTGGACCCAAATGAGTTACAATAGCCCCTTTATAAGTACTCCCTGACCACAAGTGAGTTATCCTAGCCACTTTATATGTACTCCCAGACCCCAAGTGAGTTACCCTAGTCCCTTATAAGCACTCCCTGTCCCTAAGTGAGTACCCTAGTCCCAAATAAGTACTTCCTGACCCCATGTGAGTTACTATAACCCCTTTATAAGTACTCCCTGACCCAAAATGAGTCACCGTAGCACCTTCGTAAGTTCTCCCTGATCCCAAGTGTGTTACCTTAGTCCCATAAATGTACTCCCTGACCCCAAGTGAGTTATCCTAGCCCCTTTATATGTACTCTCTGACCGCAAGTGAGTTACCCTAGCCCCTTTATATGTACTCTCTGACCGGAAGTGAGTTATCCTAGCCCCTATATATGTACTCCTTGACCCCAAGTGAGTTATCCTAGCCGCTTTATATGTACCCTCTGACGGCAAGTGAGTTATCCTAGTCCCATAGTAGTACTCCTTGACCCCAATTGAGTTATCCTAGCCCCTTTATATGTATTCTCTGACCGCAAGTGAGTTATCCTAGCCCCTTTATAAGTACTCCCTGACCCCAAGTGAGTTATCCTAGCCCCTTTATATGTACTCTCTTACCGCAAGTGAGTTATCCTAGCCCCTATATATGTACTCCCTGACCCCAAGTGAGTTATCCTAGCCGCTTTATATGTACTCCCAGACCCCAAGTAGTTACCCTAGTCCCTTATAAGTACTCCCTGACCCAAAGAGAGTTACCCTAGCCCTTTAATAAGTACACCCTGGCCCCAAGTGAGTTACCCTGGTCCCATATAAGTACACAAAGACACCAAGTGAGTTACCCTAGTCCCATATAAATACTCCCAGCCCCCAAGTGAGTTACCCTAGCCCCTATATAAGTAATCCCTGACCCCAAGTGAGTTATCCTACCCCCTTTATATGTACTCTCTGATCGCAAGTGAGTTACCCTAGCCCCTTTATAAGTACTCCCTGACCCCAAGTGAGTTATCCTATCCCCTTTATATGTACTCTCTGACTGCAAGCGAGTTACCCTAGTCCCATATAAATACACCCTGACCCTAAGTGAGTTACCTTAGTCCCAAATAAGTACTCCCTGACTCAAGTGAGTTCCCATAGCCCCTTTATATGTACTCTCTGACCGCAACTGAGTTATCCTAGCCCCTTTATATGTAATCCCTGACCCCAAGTGTGTTACCCTAGTGTCATATTAGTACTCCCTGGCCCCAAGTGAGTTACCATAGCCCCTTTATAAGTACTCCCTGACCCCAAGTTTGTTACCCTAGTATCATATATATATTCCCTTGAACACAAATGAGTTACCTTAGTCCCATAGAGGTACTCCCTGACCCAAAATGAGTCACCGTAGCACCTTCATAAGTTCTCCCTGATCCCAAGTGTGTTACCTTAGTCCCATAAATGTACTCCCTGACCCCAAGTGAGTTATCCTAGCCCCTTTATATGTACTCTCTGACCGGAAGTGAGTTATCCTAGCCGCTTTATATGTACTCCCAGACCCCAAGTAGTTACCCAAGTCCCTTATAAGTACTCCCTGACCCAAAGAGAGTTACCCTAGCCCTTTAATAAGTACACCCTGGCCCCAAGTGAGTTACCCTGGTCCCATATAAGTACACAAAGACACCAAGTGAGTTACCCTAGTCCCATATAAATACTCCCAGACCCCAAGTGAGTTACCCTAGCCCCTATATAAGTAATCCCTGACCCCAAGTGAGTTATCCTACCCCCTTTATATGTACTCTCTGACCGCAAGTGAGTTACCCTAGCCCCTTTATAAGTACTCCCTGACCCCAAGTGAGTTATCCTAGCCCCTTATATGTACCCTCTGGCGGCAAGTGAGTTACCCTAGTCCAATATAAGTACTCCCTGACCCCAAGTGAGTTACCATAGCCCCTCTATAAGTACTCCCTGACCCCAAGTGAGTTATCCTATCCCCTTTATATGTACTCTCTGACTGCAAGTGAGTTTTCCTATCCCCTTTATATGTACTCTCTGACTGCAAGCGAGTTACCCTAGTCCCATATAAATACACCCTGACCCTAAGTGAGTTACCTTAGTCCCAAATAAGTACTCCCTGACCCCAAGTGAGTTCCCTTAGCACCTTTATAAGTACTTCCTGACCCCAAGTGAGTTATCCTAGCCCCTTTATATGTACTCTCAGACCCCAAGTGAGTTACCCTAGTCCCTTATAACTACTCCCTGACCCCAAGTGAGTTACCCTAGACCCTTTATAAGTACACCCTGGCCCCAAGTGCGTTACCCTGGTCCAATATAAGTACTCCCTGACCCCAAGTGAGTTACCATAGCCCCTATATAAGTACTCCCTGACCCCAAGTGAGTTATCCTTGCCCCTTTATATGTACTCTCTGACCGCAAGTGTGTTACCCTAGTCACATAGAAGTACTCCTTGACCCAAAATGAGTTATCCTAGCCCCTTTATATGTACTCCCAGACCCCAAGTGAGTTACCCTAGTCCCTTATAAGTACTCCCTCACCGCAAGTGAGTTACCCTAGCCCGTTTATAAGTACTCCCTGACCCCAAGTTAGTTACCCTGGTCCCATATAACTACTCACAGACACCAAGTGAGTTACCCTAGTCCCATATAAGTACTCCTTGACCCAAAGTGAGTTACCCTAGCCCCTTTATAAGTACTCCCTGACCCCAAGTGAGTTATCCTAGCCGCTTTATATGTACTCCCAGACCCCAAGTAGTTACCCTAGTCCCTTATAAGTACTCCCTGACCCCAAGAGAGTTACCCTAGCCCTTTAATAAGTACACCCTGGCCCCAAGTGAGTTATCCTTGCCCCTGTATAAGTACTCCCTGACCCCAAGTGAGTTATCCTAGCCCCTTTATATGTACTCCCAGACCCCAAGTGAGTTACCCTAGTCCCTTTATATGTACTCTCTGACCGCAAGTGAGTTATCCTAGCCCCTTTATAAGTACTCCCTGACCCCAAGTGTGTTACCCTAGTGTCATATTAGTACTCCCTGGCCCCAAATAAGTTACCTTAGCCCCTATATAAGTACTCTCTGACCCCAAGTGAGTTATCCTAGCCCCTTTATACGTACTCCCTGACCCCAAACGAGTTATGCTAGCCCCTTTATATGTACTCTCTGACTGCAAGTGAGTTTCCCTAGACCCTTTATAAGTACTCCCTGACCCCACGTGTGTTACCCTAGTTTCATATATGTATTCCCTGAACACAAGTGAGTTACCCTAGTCCCATAGAGGTACTCCCTGACCCAAAATGAGTCACCGTAGCACCTTCATAAGTTCTCCCTGATCCCAAGTGTGTTACCTTAGTCCCATAAATGTACTCCCTGACCCCAAGTGAGTTATCCTAGCCCCTTTATATGTACTCTCTGACCGCAAGTGAGTTACCCTAGCCCCTTTATATGTACTCTCTGACCGGAAGTGAGTTATCCTAGCCGCTTTATATGTACTCCCAGACCCCAAGTAGTTACCCTACTCCCTTATAAGTACTCCCTGACCCAAAGAGAGTTACCCTAGCCCTTTAATAAGTACACCCTGGCCCCAAGTGAGTTACCCTGGTCCCATATAAGTACACAAAGACACCAAGTGAGTTACCCTAGTCCCATATAAATACTCCCAGACCCCAAGTGAGTTACCCTAGCCCCTATATAAGTAATCCCTGACCCCAAGTGAGTTATCCTACCCCCTTTATATGTACTCTCTGACCGCAAGTGAGTTACCCTAGCCCCTTTATAAGTACTCCCTGACCCCAAGTGAGTTATCCTAGCCCCTTATATGTACTCTCTGGCGGCAAGTGAGTTACCCTAGTCCAATATAAGTACTCCCTGACCCCAAGTGAGTTACCATAGCCCCTCTATAAGTACTCCCTGACCCCAAGTGAGTTATCCTAGCCCCTTTATATGTACTCTCTGACTGCAAGTGAGTTATCCTATCCCCTTTATATGTACTCTCTGACTGCAAGCGAGTTACCCTAGTCCCATATAAATACACCCTGACCCTAAGTGAGTTACCTTAGTCCCAAATAAGTACTCCCTGACCCCAAGTGAGTTCCCTTAGCACCTTTATAAGTACTTCCTGACCCCAAGTGAGTTATCCTAGCCCCTTTATATGTACTCTCAGACCCCAAGTGAGTTACCCTAGTCCCTTATAACTACTCCCTGACCCCAAGTGAGTTACCCTAGACCCTTTATAAGTACACCCTGGCCCCAAGTGCGTTACCCTGGTCCCATATAAGTACTCCCAGACACCAAGTGAGTTAGCCTAGTCCAATATAAGTACTCCTTGACCCCAAGTGAGTTAACCTAGCCCCTATATAAGTACTCCCTGACCCCAAGTGAGTTACCCTAGTCCCATAGAAGTACTCCCTCACCCCAAGTGAGTTACCCTAGACCCTTTATAAGTACACCCTGGCCCCAAGTGAGTTACCCTGGTCCAATATAAGTACTCCCTGACCCCAAGTGAGTTACCATAGCCCCTATATAAGTACTCCCTGACCCCAAGTGAGTTATCCTTGCCCCTTTATATGTACTCTCTGACCGCAAGTGTGTTACCCTAGTCACATAGAAGTACTCCATGACCCCAAGTGAGTTATCCTGGCCCTTTTATATGTACTCTCTGACAGCAAGTGAGTTACCATAGCCCCTTTATAAGTACACCCTGGCCCCAAGTGAGTTACCCTAGTCCCATATAAGTACTCCTTGACCCAAAATGAGTTATCCTAGCCCCTTTATATGTACTCCCAGACCCCAAGTGAGTTACCCTAGTCCCTTATAAGTACTCCCTCACCGCAAGTGAGTTACCCTAGCCCGTTTATAAGTACTCCCTGACCCCAAGTTAGTTACCCTGGTCCCATATAACTACTCACAGACACCAAGTGAGTTACCCTAGTCCCATATAAGTACTCCTTGACCCAAAGTGAGTTACCCTAGCCCCTTTATAAGTACTCCCTGACCCCAAGTGAGTTATCCTAGCCGCTTTATATGTACTCCCAGACCCCAAGTAGTTACCCTAGTCCCTTATAAGTACTCCCTGACCCCAAGAGAGTTACCCTAGCCCTTTAATAAGTACAC
This sequence comes from Prorops nasuta, assembly GCF_024137725.1. Classification (NCBI taxonomy): domain Eukaryota; kingdom Metazoa; phylum Arthropoda; class Insecta; order Hymenoptera; family Bethylidae; genus Prorops; species Prorops nasuta. The sequence goes on along the minus strand of NW_027117149.1, from coordinate 17,180 downwards.
CCTGGCCCCAAGTGAGTTATCCTTGCCCCTGTATAAGTACTCCCTGACCCCAAGTGAGTTATCCTAGCCCCTTTATATGTACTCCCAGACCCCAAGTGAGTTACCCTAGTCCCTTTATATGTACTCTCTGACCGCAAGTGAGTTATCCTAGCCCCTTTATAAGTACTCCCTGACCCCAAGTGTGTTACCCTAGCCCCTTTATATGTACTCAGACCCCAAGTGAGTTATCCTTGCCCCTTTATATGTACTCCCTGACCCCAAGTGAGTTATCCTAGCCGCTTTATATGTACTCCCAGACCCCAAGTAGTTACCCTAGTCCCTTATAAGTACTCCCTGACCCCAAGAGAGTTACCCTAGCCCTTTAATAAGTACACCCTGGCCCCAAGTGAGTTATGCTTGCCCCTGTATAAGTACTCCCTGACCCCAAGTGAGTTATCCTAGCCCCTTTATATGTACTCAGACTGCAAGTGAGTTATCCTAGCCCCTTTATATGTACTCCCAGACCCCAAGTGAGTTACCCTAGTCCCTTTATATGTACTCTCTGACCGCAAGTGAGTTATCCTAGCCCCTTTATAAGTACTCCCTGACCCCAAGTGAGTTATCCTAGCCCCTTTATACGTACTCCCTCACCCCAAATGAGTTATGCTAGCCCCTTTATATGTACTCTCTGACTGCAAGTGAGTTTCCCTAGACCCTTTACAAGTACTCCCTGACCCCACGTGTGTTACCCTAGTTTCATATATGTATTCCCTGAACACATGTGAGTTACCCTAGTCCCATAGAGGTACTCCCTGACCCCAAATGAGTCACCGTAGCACCTTCATAAGTTCTCCCTGACCCCAAGTGTATAACCTTAGTCACATAAATGTACTCCCTGACCCCAAGTGAGTTATCCTAGTACCATCGAAGTACTCCCTGACCCCAAGTGAGTTATCCTAGTACAATCGAAGTACTCCCTGACCCCAAGTGAATTAACTTAGCCCCTATATAAGTACTCCCTGACCGCAAGTGAGTTATCCTAGCCCCTTTATATGTACTCCCTGACCCCAAGTGAGTTATCCTAGCCCCTTTATAAGTACTCCCTGAACCCAAATGTGTTACCTTAGTCCCATAAATGTACTCCCTGACCCCAAGTGAGTTATCCTAGCCCCTTTATATGTACTCTCTGACCGCAAGTGAGTTACCCTAGTGTCATATTAGTACTCCCTGGCCCCAAGTGAGTTACCATAGCCCCTTTATAAGTACTCCCTGACCCCAAGTGAGTTATCCTAGCCGCTTTATATGTACTCCCAGACCCCAAGTAGTTACCCTAGTCCCTTATAAGTACTCCCTGAGCCAAAGAGAGTTACCCTAGCCCTTTAATAAGTACACCCTGGCCCCAAGTGAGTTATCCTAGCCGCTTTATATGTATTCCCAGACCCGAAGTGAGTTACCCTAGTCCCTTATAAGTACTCCCTGACCCCAAGAGAGTTACCTTAGTCCCATAAATGTACTCCCTGACCCCAAGTGAGTTATCCTAGCCCCTTTATATGTACTCTCTGACAGCAAGTGAGTTATCCTAGCCCCTTTATAAGTACTCCCTGAACCCAAGTGTGTTACCCTAGTTTTATATTAGTACTCCCTGGCCCCAAATGAGTTACAATAGCCCCTTTATAAGTACTCCCTGACCACAAGTGAGATATCCTAGCCACTTTATATGTACTCCCAGACCCCAAGTGAGTTACCCTAGTCCCTTATAAGCACTCCCTGTCCCTAAGTGAGTACCCTAGTCCCAAATAAGTACTTCCTGACCCCATGTGAGTTACTATAACCCCTTTATAAGTACTCCCTGACCCCAAGTGAGTTATCATAGCCCCTTTATATGTACTCCCTGACCCAAAGTGTGTTACCCTAGTTTCATATATATATTCCCTGAACACAAGTGAGTTACCCTAGTCCCATAGAGGTACTCCCTGACCCCAAATGAGTCACCCTAGCACCTTTATAAGTTCTCCCTGACCCCAAGTGTATAACCTTATTCACATAAATGTACTCCCTGACCCCAAGTGAGTTATCCTAGTCCCATCGAAGTACTCCCTGACCCCAAGTGAATTAACCTAACCCCTATATAAGTACTCTCTGACCGCAAGTGAGTTATCCTAGCCCCTTTATATGTACTACCTGACCACAAGTGAGTTATTCTAGCCCCTTTATTTGAACTCTCTGACCGCAAGTGAGTTATCCTAGCCCCTTTATAAGTACTCCCTGACCCCAAGTGTGTTACCCTAGTGTCATATTAGTACTCCCTGGCCCCAAATGAGTTATCATAGCCCCTTTATAAGTACTCCCTGACCCCCAAGTGAGTTATCCTAGCCCCTTTATATGTACTCTCTGACCGGAATTGAGTTATCCTATCCCCTTTATATGTACTCTCTGACCGCAAGTGAGTTATCCTAACCCCTTTATAAGTACTCCCTGACCCCAAGTGTCTTACCCTAGTGTCATATTAGTACTCCCTGGCCCCAAGTGAGTTACCATAGCCCCATTATAAGTACTCCCTGACCCCAAGTGAGTTATCTTAGCCGCTTTATATGTACTCCCAGACCCCAAGTAGTTACCCTAGTCCCTTATAAGTACTCCCTGACCCCAAGAGAGTTACCCTAGCCCTTTAATAAGTACACCCTGGCCCCAAGTGAGTTATCCTAGCCGCTTTATATGTACTCCCAGACCCCAAGTGAGTTACCCTAGTCCCTTATAAGTACTCCCTGACCCCAAGAGAGTTACCTAAGTCCCATAAATGTACTCCCTGACCCCAAATGAGTTATCCTAGCCCCTTTATATGTACTCTCTGACAGCAAGTGAGTTATCCTAGCCCCTTTATATGTACTCACTGACAACAAGTGAGTTATCCTAGCCCCTTTATATGTACTCTCTGACCGCAAGTGATTTATCCTAGTCCCTTTATAAGTACTCCCTGACCCCAAGTGTGTTACCCTAGTGTCATATTAGTACTCCCTGGCCCCAAATGAGTTACCATAGCCCCTTTATAAGTACTCCCTTACCGCAAGTGAGTCACCCTAGCCCCTTTATATGTACTCTCTGTCCGCAAGTGAGTTACCCTAGCCCCTTTATATGTACTCTCTTACCGCAAGTGAGTTATCCTAGTCCCTTTATATGTACTACCTGACCCCAAGTGAGTTATTCTAGCCCCTTTATATGTACTCTCTGACCGCAAGTGAGTTATCCTAGCCCCTTTGTAAGTACTCCCTGACCCCAAGTGTGTTACCCTAGTGTCATATTAGTACTCCCTTGCCTCAAATGAGTTACCATAGCCCCTTTATAAGTACTCCCTGACCGCAAGTGAGTCACCCTAGCCCCTTTATATGTACTCTCTGACCGCAAGTAAGTTATCCTAGCTCCTTTATATGCACTCCCTGACCTCATGTGAGTTATCCTAGCCCCTTTAAATGAACTCTCTGACCGCAAGTGAGTTATCCTAGTCCCTTTATAAGTACTCCCTGACCCCAAGTGTGTTACCCTAGTGTCATTTTAGTACTCCCTGGCCCCAAGTGAGTTACTATAGCCCCTTTACAAGTACTCCCTGTCCCCAAGTGAGTTATCCTAGCCGCTTTATATGTACTCCCAGACCCCAAGTGAGTTACCCTAGTCCCTTATAAGTACTCCCTGACCCCAAGAGAGTTACCCTAGTCCCATATATGTACTCGTTGACGCCAAGTGAGTTATCCTATCCCCTTTTTATGTACTCTCTAACCCAAGTGTGTTACCCTAGTCCCATATAAGAACTCCCTGTCCCTAAGTGAGTATCCTAGTCCCAAATATGTACTTCCTGACCCCAAGTGAGCTACTATAGCCCCTTTATAAGTACTCCCTGACCCCAAGTGAGTTATCATAGCCCCTTTATATGTACTCCCTGACCCAAAGTGAGTTATCCTAGCCCCTTTATATGTACTCTCTGACCGCAAGTGAGTTATCCTAGCCCCTTTATATGTACTCTCTGACCGCAAGTGAGTTATCCTAGCCGCTTTATATGTAATCCCAGACCCCAAGTGCGTTACCCTAGTCCCTTATAAGTACTCCCTGACCCCAAGAGAGTTACCTTAGTCCCATAAATGTACTCCCTGACCCCAAGTGAGTTATCCTAGCCCCTTTATATGTACTCTCTGACAACAAGTGAGTTATCCTAGCCCCTTTATAAGTACTCCCTGACCCCAAGTGTGTTACCCTAGTGTCATATAAGTACTCCCTGGACCCAAATGAGTTACCATAGCCCCTATATAAGTACTCCCTGACCCCAAGTGAGTTATCATAGCCCCTTTATATGTACTCCCTGACCCAAAGTGTGTTACCCTAGTTTCATATACAGGGTGTAACGAAACGACCGCCTTTTCTCGTAACTGGAGGTTCGGGGTGACAAACTGAGTGCACGTGTAAAATTTCGTTCGAATCGTTCAAGAGGTTTAAAAGTTATTTCTATTTAAAAATCACCCTTTTTCAGTCCTTTTCGAACGACTTTAACTGCATAATGGAAAGTGGAGAAAGTGAAAAACAATTGATGAGCACCCAGCTAGAATGTTAAAATTATCGATCGCGTGCGGTAATACTTTTGCTATTTAATTCTTTAATCTGGCTATTAGATTAATTTTAAAAATAACAAAATCCTTTATATTACAATTCCAATTCAATTCAGTACAAGCATCATTGACTGATTTGATGGAAAGAGCGAGTTGACGCAATGTAAAGGAAAGTATCAAAAGCTAAGATATCGCGCGAGCGCAATGATAACTTAATAGACAATGCATGAGGGCATTCTCTTTCTACTAACGAAGCTAAAGGGAATGATTCAAAATCAATACATTGATGAAGGAGAAAACTAAACTCACCCATTAAATGTTCTGCAAGTTCCTTTAAATCGAAGTTTTTGAAAAAGCTTCAAACTGGCTCCTCGATGATTTCCAGAAAGCACACTATCACTGATTTTGCATTTAAACACTTGTGGATTTAAACAAATTAGGTATTATCCTACGTTTCTTCAAAACACTGGAGAATTTGACACTTTTGAACTGTTTGAAGTAGGGTGATTAAGAGTGGTCGAAACGAATTATTGATTATTCTATCTCTCTGTGTCTCTCTTTTCAGCCTACTTCAAACAGTTCAAAAAGTTTCAAATTAACCGGTGTTTTGAAGAAACGTAGGTTAACACCTAATTTGCTTAAATTCGCGAGTTCTTAAATGCAAAATCAATGAAAGTGTGCATTCTGGAAATCATCGAGGAGCCAGTTTGAAGCTTTTTCAAAAACTTCGGTGTAATGGAACTTGGAGAACAATAATGGGTAAGTTTAATTTTTTCTATCATCAATGAATTGATTTTAAATAATTCTTTTTACCTTCGTTTGTAGAAAGAAAATGCCTTGATGTGTTTCCTATTAAATTATCAGTGCAGTCGCGTGACATCTTAGCTTTTGATACTTTCCTTTTCATTCTATCTTCTCCCTCTTTCCATCAATTCAGTCAATGATACTTGTATTGAATTGATTTGGAATTGTAATGAAAAGGATTTTGCTATTTTTAAAATTAATCTAATAGCCAAATTAATGAAATAAATAGCAAATGTATTATCGCGCGCGATCGATAATTTTTACATTCTAGTGGGGTGTTCGTCAATTGTTTTTTCACTTTCTCCACTTTATTATGCACAGTTAAAGTCGTTCGAAAAGGACCGAAAAAGGGTGAGTTTTAAATGGAAATAACTTTTAAACCCCTTGAACGATTCGAACAAAATTTTACACGTGCATTTGGATGGTCACCCCGAACCTCCAGTTACGAGAAAAGGCGGTCGTTTCGTTACACCCTGTATGTATTCCCTGAACACAAGTGAGTTACCCTAGTCCCATAGAGGTACTCCCTGACCCCAAATGAGTCACCGTAGCACCTTCATAAGTTCTCCCTGACCCCAAGTGTATAACCTTAGTCACATAAATGTACTCCCTGACCCCAAGTGAGTTATCCTAGTACCATCGAAGTACTCCCTGACCCCAAGTGAGTTATCCTAGTACAATCGAAGTACTCCCTGACCCCAAGTGAATTAACTTAGCCCCTATATAAGTACTCCCTGACCGCAAGTGAGTTATCCTAGCCCCTTTATATGTACTCCCTGACCCCAAGTGAGTTATCCTAGCCCCTTTATAAGTACTCCCTGAACCCAAATGTGTTACCTTAGTCCCATAAATGTACTCCCTGACCCCAAGTGAGTTATCCTAGCCCCTTTATATGTACTCTCTGACCGCAAGTGAGTTACCCTAGCCCCTTTATAAGTACTCCCTGAACCCAAATGTGATACCTTAGTCCCATAAATGTACTCCCTGACCCCAAGTGAGTTATCCTAGCCCCTTTATATGTACTCTCTGACCGCAAGTGAGTTACCCTAGCCCCTTTATATGTACTCTCTGACCGCAAGTGAGTTATCCTAGCCCCTTTATATGTACTCCCTGACCCCAAGTGAGTTATCCTAGCCCCTTTATATGTACTCTCTGACAGCAAGTGAGTTATCCTAGCCCCTTTATATGTACTCTCTGACCGCAAGTGAGTTATCCTAGCCCCTTTATATGTACTCCCTGACCCCAAGTGAGTTATCCTAGCCCCTTTATATGTACTCTCTGACAGCAAGTGAGTTATCCTAGCCCCTATATATGTACTCCCTGACCACAAGTGAGTTATCCTAGCCCCTTTATATGTACTCTCTGACCGCAAGTGAGTTATCCTAGCCCCTTTATAAGTACTCCCTGACCCCAAGTGTGTTACCCTAGTGTCATATTAGTACTCCCTGGCCCCAAATGAGTTACCATAGCCCCTTTATATGTACTCCCTGACCCCAAATGAGTTATCCTATCCCCTTTATATGTACTCTCTGACCGCAAGTGAGTTGCCCTAACCCCTTTATAAGTACTCCTTGACCCCAAGTGTCTTACCCTAGTGTCATATTAGTACTCCCTGGCCCCAAGTGAGTTACCATAGCCCCTTTATAAGTACTCCCTGACCCCAAGTGAGTTATCCTAGCCGCTTTATATGTACTCCCAGACCCCAAGTAGTTACCCTAGTCCCTTATAAGTACTCCCTGACCCCAAGAGAGTTACCCTAGCCTTTTAATAAGTACACCCTGGCCCCATGTGAGTTATCCTAGCCGCTTTATATGTACTCCCAGACCCCAAGTTAGTTACCCTAGTCCCTTATAAGTACTCCCTGACCCCAAGAGAGTTACCTTAGTCCCATAAATGTGCTCCCTGACCCCAAATGAGTTATCCTAGCCCCTTTATATGTACTCTCTGACAGCAAGTGAGTTATCCTAGCCCCTTTATATGTACTCCCTGACAACAAGTGAGTTATCCTAGCCCCTTTATATGTACTCTATGACCGCAAGTGATTTACCCTAGCCCCTTTATAAGTACTCCCTGACCCCAAGTGTGTTACCCTAGTGTCATATTAGTACTCCCTGGCCCCAAATGAGTTACCATAGCCCCTTTATAAGTACTCCCTTACCGCAAGTGAGTCACCCTAGCCCCTTTATATGTACTCTCTGTCCGCAAGTGAGTTACCCTAGCCCCTTTATATGTACTCTCTTACCGCAAGTGAGTTATCCTAGTCCCTTTATATGTACTACCTGACCCCAAGTGAGTTATTCTAGCCCCTTTATATGTACTCTCTGACCGCAAGTGAGTTATCCTAGCCCCTTTATAAGTACTCCCTGACCCCAAGTGTGTTACCCTAGTGTCATATTAGTACTCCCTGGCCCCATATGAATTACCATAGCCCCTTTATAAGTACTCCCTGACCGCAAGTGAGTCACCCTAGCCCCTTTATATGTACTCTCTGACCGCAAGTAAGTTATCCTAGCTCCTTTATATGCACTCCCTGACCTCAAGTGAGTTATCCTAGCCCCTTTAAATGAACTCTCTGACCGCAAGTGAGTTATCCTAGTCCCTTTATAAGTACTCCCTGACCCCAAGTGTGTTACCCTAGTGTCATTTTAGTACTCCCTGGCCCCAAGTGAGTTACTATAGCCCCTTTACAAGTACTCCCTGACCCCAAGTGAGTTATCCTAGCCGCTTTATATGTACTCCCAGACCCCAAGTGAGTTACCCTAGTCCCTTATAAGTACTCCCTGACCCCAAGAGAGTTACCCTAGTCCCATATATGTACTCCTTGACGCCAAGTGAGTTATCCTATCCCCTTTTTATGTACTCTCTAACCCAAGTGTGTTACCCTAGTCCCATATAAGAACTCCCTGTCCCTAAGTGAGTATCCTAGTCCCAAATAAGTACTTCCTGACCCCAAGTGAGCTACTATAGCCCCTTTATATGTACTCTCTGACCGCAAGTGAGTTATCCTAGCCCCTTTATATGTACTCTCTGACCGCAAGTGAGTTATCCTAGCCGCTTTATATGTAATCCCAGAGCCCAAGTGCGTTACCCTAGTCCCTTATAAGTACTCCCTGACCCCAAGAGAGTTACCTTAATCTCATAAATGTACTCCCTGACCCCAAGTGAGTTATCCTAGCCCCTTTATATGTACTCTCTGACAACAAGTGAGTTATCCTAGCCCCTTTATAAGTACTCCCTGACCCCAAGTGTGTTACCCTAGTGTCATATAAGTACTCCCTGGCCCCAAATGAGTTACCATAGCCCCTTTATAAGTACTCCCTGACCCCAAGTGAGTTATCATAGCCCCTTTATATGTACTCCCTGACCCAAAGTGTGTTACCCTAGTTTCATATATGTATTCCCTGAACACAAGTGAGTTACCCTAGTCCCATAGAGGTACTCCCTGACCCCAAATGAGTCACCGTAGCACCTTCATAAGTTCTCCCTGACCCCAAGTGTACAACCTTAGTCACATAAATGTACTCCCTAACCCCAAGTGAGTTATCCTAGTACCATCGAAGTACTCCCTGACCCCAAGTGAGTTATCCTAGTAGCATCGAAGTACTCCCTGACTCTAAGTGAGTAACCCTAGCTCCTATATAATACTCCCTGACCTCAAGTGAGTTACCCTAGCCCCTTTATAAGTACTCCCTGACCGCAAGTGAGTTACCCTAGTCCCATATAAGTACTCCCTGACCCCAAGTGAGTTATCCTAACCCCTTTATATGTACTCTCTGACAGCACGTGAGTTATCCTAGCCCCTTTATAAGTACTCCCTGACCCCAAGTGTGTTACCCTAGTGTCATATTAGTACTCCCTGGCCCCAAATAAGTTACCATAGCCCCTTTATAAGTACTCCCTGACCCCAAGTGAGTTATCCTAGCCCCTTTATACGTACTCCTTGACCCCAAATGAGTTATGCAAGCCCCTTTATATGTACTCTCTGACTGCAAGTGAGTTACCCTAGACCCTTTATAAGTACTCCCTGACCCCACGTGTGTTACCCTAGTTTCATATATGTATTCCCTGAACACAAGTGAGTTACCCTAGTCCCACAGAGGTACTCCCTGACCCCAAAAGAGTCACCGTAGCACCTTTATAAGTTCTCCCTGACCCTAAGTGGGTTATCCTAGTCCCATTGAAGTACTCCCTAACCCCAAGTGAGTAACCCTAGCTCCTAAATAAGTACTCCCTGACCCCAAGTGAGGTACCATAGCCCCTTTATAAGTACTCTCTGACCCCAAGTGTGTTACCCTAGTTTCATATTAGTACTCCCTGGCCCCAAGTGAGTTACCATAGCCCTTTATATGTACTCCCATACCCCAAGTGAGTTACCCTAGTCCCAAATAAGTACTTCCTGACCCCAAGTGAGTTACTATAGCCCCTTTATAAGTACTCCCTGACCCCAAGTGAGTTATCCTAGAGCCTTTATATGTACTCTCAGACCCCAAGTGAGTTACCCTAGTCCCTTATAACTACTCCCTGACCCCAAGTGAGTTACCCTAGACCCTTTATAAGTACACCCTGGCCCCAAGTGCGTTACCCTGGTCCCATATAAGTACTCCAAGACACCAAGTGAGTTAGCCTAGTCCAATATAAGTACTCCTTGACCCCAAGTGAGTTAACCTAGCCCCTATATAAGTACTCCCTGACCCCAAGTGAGTTACCCTAGTCCCATAGAAGTACTCCCTCACCCCAAGTGAGTTACCCTAGACCCTTTATAAGTACACCCTGGCCCCAAGTGCGTTACCCTGGTCCAATATTAGTACTCCCTGACCCCAAGTGAGTTACCATAGCCCCTATATAAGTACTCCCTGACCCCAAGTGAGTTATCCTTGCCCCTTTATATGTACTCTCTGACCGCAAGTGTGTTACCCTAGTCACATAGAAGTACTCCATGACCCCAAGTGAGTTATCCTGGCCCTTTTATATGTACTCTCTGACAGCAAGTGAGTTACCATAGCCCCTTTATAAGTACACCCTGGCCCCAAGTGAGTTACCCTAGTCCCATATAAGTACTCCTTGACCCAAAATGAGTTATCCTAGCCCCTTTATATGTACTCCCAGACCCCAAGTGAGTTACCCTAGTCCCTTATAAGTACTCCCTCACCGTAAGTGAGTTACCCTAGCCCGTTTATAAGTACTCCCTGACCCCAAGTTAGTTACCCTGGTCCCATATAACTACTCACAGACACCAAGTGAGTTACCCTAGTCCCATATAAGTACTCCTTGACCCAAAGTGAGTTACCCTAGCCCCTTTATAAGTACTCCCTGACCCCAAGTGAGTTACCATATCACCTTTATAAGTACTCCCTGACCCCAAGTGAGTTATCCTAGCCGCTTTATATGTACTCCCAGACCCCAAGTAGTTACCCTAATCCCTTATAAGTACTCCCTGACCCCAAGAGCGTTACCCTAGCCCTTTAATAAGTACACCCTGGCCCCAAGTGAGTTATCCTTGCCCCTGTATAAGTACTCCCTGACCCCAAGTGAGTTATCCTAGCCCCTTTATATGTACTCAGACTGCAAGTGAGTTATCCTAGCCCCTTTATATGTACTCCCAGACCCCAAGTGAGTTACCCTAGTCCCTTTATATGTACTCTCTGACCGCAAGTGAGTTATCCTAGCCCCTTTATAAGTACTCCCTGACCCCAAGTGTGTTACCCTAGTGTCATATTAGTACTCCCTGGCCCCAAATAAATTACCATAGCCCCTATATAAGTACTCCCTGACCCCAAGTGAGTTATCCTAGCCCCTTTATACGTACTCCCTGACCCCAAATGAGTTATGCTAGCCCCTTTATATGTACTCTCTGACTGCAAGTGAGTTTCCCTAGACCCTTTATAAGTACTCCCTGACCCCACGTGTGTTACCCTAGTTTCATATATGTATTCCCTGAACACAAGTGAGTTACCCTAGTCCCATAGAGGTACTCCCTGACCCAAAATGAGTCACCGTAGCACCTTCATAAGTTCTCCCTGATCCCAAGTGTGTTACCTTAGTCCCATAAATGTACTCCCTGACCCCAGGTGAGTTATCCTAGCCCCTTTATATGTACTCTCTGACCGCAAGTGAGTTACCCTAGCCCTTTTATATGTACTCTCTGACCGCAAGTGAGTTATCCTAGCCCCTTTATAAGTACACCCTGACCCCAAGTGTGTTACCCTAGTATCATATATATATTCCCTTGAACACAAATGAGTTACCTTAGTCCCATAGAGGTACTCCCTGACCCAAAATGAGTCACCGTAGCACCTTCATAAGTTCTCCCTGATCCCAAGTGTGTTACCTTAGTCCCATAAATGTACTCCCTGACCCCAAGTGAGTTATCCTAGCCCCTTTATATGTACTCTCTGACCGCAAGTGAGATACCCTAGCCCCTTTATATGTACTCTCTGACCGGAAGTGAGTTATCCTAGCCCCTATATATGTACTCCTTGACCCCAAGTGAGTTATCCTAGCCGCTTTATATGTACTCCCTGACCCCAAGTGAGTTATCCTAGCCCCTTTATATGTACTCTCTTACCGCAAGTGAGTTACCCTAGCACCTTTATATGTACTCTCTGACCGCAACTGAGTTATCCTAGCCCCTTTATATGTATTCTCTGACCGCAAGTGAGTTATCCTAGCCCCTTTATAAGTACTCCCTGACCCCAAGTGAGTTATCCTAGCCCCTTTATATGTACTCTCTTACCGCAAGTGAGTTATCCTAGTCCCTTTATATGTACTACCTGACCCCAAGTGAGTTATTCTAGCCCCTTTATATGTACTCTCTGACCGCAAGTGAGTTATCCTAGCCCCTTTATAAGTACTCCCTGACCCCAAGTGTGTTACCCTAGTGTCATATTAGTACTCCCTGGCCCCATATGAATTACCATAGCCCCTTTATAAGTACTCCCTGACCGCAAGTGAGTCACCCTAGCCCCTTTATATGTACTCTCTGACCGCAAGTGAGTTATCCTAGCCGCTTTATATGTAATCCCAGACCCCAAGTGCGTTACCCTAGTCCCTTATAAGTACTCCCTGACCCCAAGAGAGTTACCTTAGTCCCATAAATGTATTCCCTGACCCCAAGTGAGTTATCCTAGCCCCTTTATATGTACTCTCTGACAACAAGTGAGTTATCCTAGCCCCTTTATAAGTACTCCCTGACCCCAAGTGTGTTACCCTAGTGTCATATAAGTACTCCCTGGACCCAAATGAGTTACCATAGCCCCTATATAAGTACTCCCTGACCCCAAGTGAGTTATCATAGCCCCTTTATATGTACTCCCTGACCCAAAGTGTGTTACCCTAGTTTCATATACAGGGTGTAACGAAACGACCGCCTTTTCTCGTAACTGGAGGTTCGGGGTGACAAACTGAGTGCACGTGTAAAATTTCGTTCGAATTGTTCAAGAGGTTTAAAAGTTATTTCTATTTAAAAATCACCCTTTTTCAGTCCTTTTCGAACGACTTTAACTGCATAATGGAAAGTGGAGAAAGTGAAAAACAATTGATGAGCACCCAGCTAGAATGTTAAAATTATCGATCGCGTGCGGTAATACTTTTGCTATTTAATTCTTTAATCTGGCTATTAGATTAATTTTAAAAATAACAAAATCCTTTATATTACAATTCCAATTCAATTCAGTACAAGCATCATTGACTGATTTGATGGAAAGAGCGAGTTGACGCAATGTAAAGGAAAGTATCAAAAGCTAAGATATCGCGCGAGCGCAATGATAACTTAATAGACAATGCATGAGGGCATTCTCTTTCTACTAACGAAGCTAAAGGGAATGATTCAAAATCAATACATTGATGAAGGAGAAAACTAAACTCACCCATTAAATGTTCTGCAAGTTCCTTTAAATCGAAGTTTTTGAAAAAGCTTCAAACTGGCTCCTCGATGATTTCCAGAAAGCACACTATCACTGATTTTGCATTTAAACACTTGTGGATTTAAACAAATTAGGTATTATCCTACGTTTCTTCAAAACACTGGAGAATTTGACACTTTTGAACTGTTTGAAGTAGGGTGATTAAGAGTGGTCGAAACGAATTATTGATTATTCTATCTCTCTGTGTCTCTCTTTTCAGCCTATTTCAAACAGTTCAAAAAGTTTCAAATTAACCGGTGTTTTGAAGAAACGTAGGTTAACACCTAATTTGCTTAAATTCGCGAGTTCTTAAATGCAAAATCAATGAAAGTGTGCATTCTGGAAATCATCGAGGAGCCAGTTTGAAGCTTTTTCAAAAACTTCGGTGTAAAGGAACTTGGAGAACAATAATGGGTAAGTTTAATTTTTTCTATCATCAATGAATTGAATTTAAATAATTCTTTTTACCTTCGTTTGTAGAAAGAAAATGCCTTGATGTGTTTCCTATTAAATTATCAGTGCAGTCGCGTGACATCTTAGCTTTTGATACTTTCCTTTTCATTCTATCTTCTCCCTCTTTCCATCAATTCAGTCAATGATACTTGTATTGAATTGATTTGGAATTGTAATGAAAAGGATTTTGCTATTTTTAAAATTAATCTAATAGCCAAATTAATGAAATAAATAGCAAATGTATTATCGCGCGCGATCGATAATTTTTACATTCTAGTGGGGTGTTCGTCAATTGTTTTTTCACTTTCTCCACTTTATTATGCACAGTTAAAGTCGTTCGAAAAGGACCGAAAAAGGGTGAGTTTTAAATGGAAATAACTTTTAAACCCCTTGAACGATTCGAACAAAATTTTACACGTGCATTTGGATGGTCACCCCGAACCTCCAGTTACGAGAAAAGGCGGTCGTTTCGTTACACCCTGTATGTATTCCCTGAACACAAGTGAGTTACCCTAGTCCCATAGAGGTACTCCCTGACCCCAAATGAGTCACCGTAGCTCCTTCATAAGTTCTCCCTGACCCCAAGTGTATAACCTTAGTCACATAAATGTACTCCCTGACCCCAAGTGAGTTATCCTAGTACCATCGAAGTACTCCCTGACCCCAAGTGAGTTATCCTAGTACAATCGAAGTACTCCCTGACCCCAAGTGAATTAACTTAGCCCCTATATAAGTACTCCCTGACCGCAAGTGAGTTATCCTAGCCCCTTTATATGTACTCCCTGACCCCAAGTGAGTTATCCTAGCCCCTTTATAAGTACTCCCTGAACCCAAATGTGTTACCTTAGTCCCATAAATGTACTCCCTGACCCCAAGTGAGTTATCCTAGCCCCTTTATATGTACTCTCTGACCGCAAATGAGTTACCATAGCCCCTTTATAAGTACTCCCTGAACCCAAATGTGATACCTTAGTCCCATAAATGTACTCCCTGACCCCAAGTGAGTTATCCTAGCCCCTTTATATGTACTCTCTGACCGCAAGTGAGTTACCCTAGCCCCTTTATATGTACTCTCTGACCGCAAGTGAGTTATCCTAGCCCCTTTATATGTACTCCCTGACCCCAAGTGAGTTATCCTAGCCCCTTTATATGTACTCTCTGACAGCAAGTGAGTTATCCTAGCCCCTATATATGTACTCCCTGACCACAAGTGAGTTATCCTAGCCCCTTTATATGTACTCTCTGACCGCAAGTGAGTTATCCTAGCCCCTTTATAAGTACTCCCTGACCCCAAGTGTGTTACCCTAGTGTCATATTAGTACTCCCTGGCCCCAAATGAGTTACCATAGCCCCTTTATAAGTACTCCCTTACCGCAAGTGAGTCACCCTAGCCCCTTTATATGTACTCTCTGTCCGCAAGTGAGTTACCCTAGCCCATTTATATGTACTCTCTGACCGCAAGTGAGTTATCCTAGTCCCTTTATATGTACTACCTGACCCCAAGTGAGTTATTCTAGCCCCTTTATATGTACTCTCTGACCGCAAGTGAGTTATCCTAGCCCCTTTATAAGTACTCCCTGACCCCAAGTGTGTTACCCTAGTGTCATATTAGTACTCCCTGGCCCCAAATGAGTTACCATAGCCCCTTTATAAGTACTCCCTGACCCCAAGTGAGTTATCCTAGACCCTTTATATGTACTCTCTGACCGCAAGTGAGTTATCCTAGCCCCTTTATATGTACTCTCTGACCGCAAGTGAGTTACCTTAGTCCCATAAATGTACTCCCTGACCCCAAGTGAGTTATCCTAGCCCCTTTATATGTACTCTCTGACAGCAAGTGGGTTATCCTAGCCCCTTTATAAGTAGTCCCTGACCCCAAGTGTGTTACCCTAGTGTCATATTAGTACTCCCTGGACCCAAATGAGTTACAATAGCCCCTTTATAAGTACTCCCTGACCACAAGTGAGTTATCCTAGCCACTTTATATGTACTCCCAGACCCCAAGTGAGTTACCCTAGTCCCTTATAAGCACTCCCTGTCCCTAAGTGAGTACCCTAGTCCCAAATAAGTACTTCCTGACCCCATGCGAGTTACTATAACCCCTTTATAAGTACTCCCTGACCCCAAGTGAGTTATCATAGCCCCTTTATATGTACTCCCTGACCCAAAGTGTGTTACCCTAGCCCCTTTATATGTACTCTCTGACAGCAAGTGAGTTATCCTAGCCCCTATATATGTACTCCCTGACCACAAGTGAGTTATCCTAGCCCCTTTATATGTACTCTCTGACCGCAAGTGAGTTATCCTAGCCCCTTTATAAGTACTCCCTGACCCCAAGTGTGTTACCCTAGTGTCATATTAGTACTCCCTGGCCCCAAATGAGTTACCATAGCCCCTTTATAAGTACTCCCTTACCGCAAGTGAGTCACCCTAGCCCCTTTATATGTACTCTCTGTCCGCAAGTGAGTTACCCTAGCCCATTTATATGTACTCTCTGACCGCAAGTGAGTTATCCTAGTCCCTTTATATGTACTACCTGACCCCAAGTGAGTTATCCTAGCCCCTTTATATGTACTCTCTGACCGCAAGTGAGTTATCCTAGCCCCTTTATAAGTACTCCCTGACCCCAAGTGTGTTACCCTAGTGTCATATTAGTACTCCCTGGCCCCAAATGAGTTACCATAGCCCCTTTATAAGTACTCCCTTACCGCAAGTGAGTCACCCTAGCCCCTTTATATGTACTCTCTGTCCGCAAGTGAGTTACCCTAGCCCATTTATATGTACTCTCTGACCGCAAGTGAGTTATCCTAGTCCCTTTATATGTACTACCTGACCCCAAGTGAGTTATTCTAGCCCCTTTATATGTACTCTCTGACCGCAAGTGAGTTATCCTAGCCCCTTTATAAGTACTCCCTGACCCCAAGTGTGTTACCCTAGTGTCATATTAGTACTCCCTGGCCCCAAATGAGTTACCATAGCCCCTTTATAAGTACTCCCTGACCCCAAGTGAGTTATCCTAGACCCTTTATATGTACTCTCTGACCGCAAGTGAGTTATCCTAGCCCCTTTATATGTACTCTCTGACTGCAAGCGAGTTACCCTAGTCCCATATAAATACACCCTGACCCTAAGTGAGTTACCTTAGTCCCAAATAAGTACTCCCTGACCCCAAGTGAGTTCCCTTAGCACCTTTATAAGTACTTCCTGACCCCAAGTGAGTTATCCTAGCCCCTTTATATGTACTCTCAGACCCCAAGTGAGTTACCCTAGTCCCTTATAACTACTCCCTGACCCCAAGTGAGTTACCCTAGACCCTTTATAAGTACACCCTGGCCCCAAGTGCGTTACCCTGGTCCCATATAAGTACTCCAAGACACCAAGTGAGTTAGCCTAGTCCAATATAAGTACTCCTTGACCCCAAGTGAGTTAACCTAGCCCCTATATAAGTACT
>NW_027117148.1:0-32562 GCF_024137725.1 Prorops nasuta | reverse complement strand
TAGCTCGTTGGGAAATCTTTGTCGTCGATATGAAATGTTTTATTTACTCGAGAATTATTTTTATCGAGTTTCTCCCTTGCAAAAGAAATAAGACAACTGTGCTAATGCATAATGGCACATAGAACTCGATCGATTTTCTCAAAGATTAGTAGGATCTCGATTTATAAGTGTTAGATTTCACGATTGAGGCGAGATTATCATTGGGAAATTTCTCGCTCCGTCGAATAATTTGCAAGATAGATTCGAGTACGATAGTGATGTATTCTGGCACGTGTGTGTCCGAGATGCATCGATCGGTGGGTCCAGTTTTTACGAACGAATCGTTTAAAACGCGATCTGCATAAATAACGATCATCGGCTCGTTTCAACCCACAGACTATCATCCATTTAAAAATCGATCTTTCGACGTGTTCTCGATAATTGACGTCTACCCCCCCCCCCCCCCCTTAATACCAAACTCAATGTGTGCTTGGCACATAAAATATATAAACACTATTATACAGGCTTGCGATTGTTAAAAGGAACACGCGTTACGTACTCGCTGTGCCGAGTCCTGTCGTTCCATGTAAAACACAAGTTTTCGATCGTTCCTTTTATATATGATTGCTCAAACGTCCCGAATAGAAACCTCTGTGTTCTCTGCCGAATATACGCCAAAGCCTGCTAATTAACGAGAAATATCGCCTGGCTTTTAAACAACTTTGCACAATATCCAGAGTATATATATATATAGTTATATCGAATGGTAATGATCGTAGCAATAGCTCGAGTTTTGAGCAATCTCAAGTTTTTTCGACAAACACTTCTGAACCACAGCACACATACATCTATGCATAGAGGGAGGACTGCAAACTGTCACAGTTATTTATCGATAAGAGCAGAACATTTTTTCCAATGAAATTTTTTATGTCGAGACATTACTACCGTAGGATTTTATGAAATCCAAATTATTACGGGAAACCTACTGAATATTCTGAATATATATATATATATATATATAGAGTCGAGGTGATTTGAGGTGAGGCAAAACCGGTGACTCCGTCTCGCAGTGTGTATCTATACTCACACACACACACATATATATATATATATATATATAGGTATGGAAAGCACGTTGCACGTAACGTTTGAACCAACCACTAACACAAACGAAAATGTCGAGTGTGTGTTGTTCACCAGATAAGGATCTTTATGGATTTACTCGTGTATTCCGTGGTTAATTTCTCATCTCGCCCCCTGCTGTTTGCGGCGAACATGGAGATTCTCGCGGGAATTGCCTATTCACGAGCCAATTAAAGACTATAATTAACAGTAAAATCGTTAATAGTTTATTTGCTCGACGAGTGGCGAGGATCCACCGATCGGGGATAAAATGTGTTTGATAATAATAATAATGGTGACGCGTACGTGTCACATGGGAATGAAACAATAAATATATATATATATATATATCTATCGATATAAAAGCGATAAAAACTTTCGTCAAGCGAGACAAAACTTTCAACGCGCTGCACCGTCGTCGTATCCTCCTCATCCATCCGCCATCTTGTTAATTTTACGATTCGCCGATTTTCGGCCATAAAATTTGACGGTTTATCACTCTCTTGCTCGATTTCAACGCGCGCGCACCTTGCAAGATTATGATGACTTTCACCCACTGGAACACACACACACACCTTGCCGTTTCGTTTCGACTCTTCAAGCTTGTCGATCGTGCCACTGCGCTATTATAAAATTTTACGATCCGTCGCTTCCGCGTAACGCGAATCCTCCGCGCAGCAAGATTACATTGACAGCTTCATAACTCGTGGTAGAAATCGAGCAACTCGCGACGGAAGCTAATTCTATATACACGCAGCTGTGTACCTTTCACCCACCTTGATGAATCTCGTAGCGATAATAAAACTTGCCAAAACTTTGTTGATTCTTCGGAAACGAAAAACCGCGATAAACGTACGCTTTTATGATGCACCCTGTGCAAACTCTGACGTCACACTTGTACCAATAAAAGCTTAAATCGCGCAATTACGAGGAATAGACTGGGATTTATACCGGATTAATTTATTATCGATGAACAAGGCGAGATTTTCTTGTAAACCATTTTTTTCCTTTTACGACAGTTTATTTTTATCTTTCAGCAGTGTTGTACGTTAAATTGTATAGAGGACTTACGAAGCACTCGACGAACTTCCGATGAGAGATAGAGATCTCGTAAAAAATCCTATTTCGGCGAAATAATATATATATATATATATATATATATATAGTCAAAGGCGGAAGAGATTCTCGGGACTAGGTTATTGGTGGATCTCGCGTTTAGCGATAAATCGCGAGACTAATTTTGGACGAGTGTCGTATACGGAGGGAAAATGGCGTAGGGCAGGCCTCGGAAATTTGTGCACATTTCAGTTATTTTATTGCTAGTCACTGATAAGAAATCCCTATTAGTGACCAAATAATAAATAGTTGAAAGGTGTGCAAATAATTCCGAGCCCTTGCGTAGGGCCAACGATACTCGTCTGAACCTCTGCAGCGGCTCTTACGTCATCACTATCGACCTATGCCTCTCGATAAGATCTTCCTATATCGATTCGTGCCACTGACCGCCGTCATTTCATTAGATACCCGCGCACCGTGCAAAGGCAAAAGAAATTTCTCAACTATCCTCTCGCTCAATCTCGCCGCGCGAACCTTCGAGATCCTCGACCGATAGTTCCTTATTATTTATTGCCAACGTGCAACCACGTGCACTCTGCTTTACAATAAATTGATACACTATATATACATATACATATAAATGGAAGAGAAAAGAGAGAAAAATTAGAAACGACCGTGCAGACTTCCTAGTAAAGATAAAGTGTAAATTTATGTCGATTAGTCGAGGCAAAAACGTCAAATTCACTCTTAGCTCGATGATAACAAAAGCGTAGGACGATTTTACGACTAATTCTTAGCCGAACAACGTATCGTGTATTTCCGTACGTTAGCGGAGGATAAATACGTTGCACGATTTATACGTTCAGTTTTGACCTCTGTTTATCAATTTTATGGGAAATGAAGAAAGAGTGATTGATTTCTATAGAATTTCGTCGAGATTCTTCTTGATTCGAGATTAAGATCTAGCGTGATGACGTCACTGACAAATGAGTGCCATACACGTTCAATTTCGCCCTTTATCCATCAATTTTATCCGAAATGAAGAAAGGATAATTGCTTTCTAGAATCTCGTCGTGATTCTTCTTGATTCGAGATTAAGATCCAGCATGATGACGTCACTGCGAAATGGATGCTACAAATTTGTCAGCTCGTTTGTCGCTTATATTTGGCTGTATTATTTTATATATATATATATATATATAGCATATCGCGGCAGATGGTAATCGACACCGAAGGAACGGCTGTCATCGACGCAAAAAGCGATATCTTCATGAGTAACGGTTCGTACCGTTGGCCGTACCGATCTATCGACCCTGTTCGCGTTATCCAGCTAATTCTTCATTCTCGTATTCGCCCGACAGTCCCATTAAACTGCTCGTGCGATATTATAAATTTCCTCCCATTACGTCCAATAAATAATCTCCCAATTTCGATGCCAACACACGTGACCGACCATCCAACTCTTGTATCGACACGAGTTTCTCGACTTGGAAATTCCCTTTGCTCAATTTTTGCATTATTCCATCATTAATATCAAAGTTTGCGGCCATAATTTATTTCCTTTTGCTTTTATTGATTTGTTGAAAGATTCGCTTTATCATTATATCTCGTTGGATTAAAATTTCGTCCAGACTCTTGCTGTAATCCCGTAATATTGATTCGAACAAATTCGTTGGGGTTGGTTGCCTTGTTTAAACGTTTCCACGAAGAAACTGATGAGATTTTGGGAAATCGAACAAAAATGGTTTCTGTAAATGTAGAAACGTCAATGTCATATTTTTCTAGCTAATTTTTAATAAATTAGTCTCGTTTATATATATCGATTTTCACCTCACATTATTTCTCGAAAACCCCAAGAATGAAGCAAAAATTAGGCACGTGTGTTATATATTTGTAAACCTCGTCTGGTCAAAGTTGGAGCACTGCTTTGCAACCAGTTTCAGTCGAATTAAACTACAACAGTGTGTAAGTTGTTGCAGATTACTCAATCTAAATATATTCTCAGCAATTGTACACTGCTGAAAGTGTGTGCAGTGTGCACCCATAAAGTGCAATATTAGAGGGTCGACAGTGTTGCAGTTGTTATGAACGTGAACAAGTCGAGATTTTCAGTGGAAAAAGTGGGCTAATTGAAGAGTAGAAAATATAGCTGTATGGGTGTAACGTTTATCGCGCGCTGTCCGCTTAGGGAAATCAAAAAGCCGAGAGAGTGAAATTTCAATGGTATAGTGCTAAATAACAGTTGCCATAGGTCTTAATCAAGCTGCCCAATCAGCAGCCGTGGTACGTGTCTTTATCCGGCATTCGAGTCTCCCAGGGCTGCAGCCGCACGGTGTTGCCAAATTTACGACAAAAAAATCTCATTAGTATTGAAATCTCCGGAAATGCCATTGTCTGTACAAGCATTGAAATCTCTCGAAAAAAACTCTTTAAACGGACCAAAAAAATTGTGAAAATTCCCTTTCTTCTTTATTCATTTATATATAGATTGTTAAACTCGTCATAGATAGCTTTTATTTATATACATATATATATATATATATATATAGGCTGGTAAAATTATTGCTGCATTCTGCAAATGGAAAATCATCTTTTATTTTGCAGTCCTCGTCGTGATATTTTGCAAGAGTCGACTACGGCTCCCGATATTGCAGATTTTCCCATGAATGTTGAAATGCAGGCGGGGTCGTACATGATTCATTCCTGGCAAGGCTTCGACACTTCCTTGAGCCCGAGAAGCTCCCATTAAAGTCCTTTCCGGTTTCCTTGAGCAATCAGAAAAACTCATCAAGGTAACGGAATCCAACGTTGAAGAATAAAACAAATGGAATACAGATACATTTCGATCATCGATCGACAGTCGTATATATACTTTATGATAAACGGTTTAAAATAAAGAATTTTATTTCCTTATCGAGAGACGAGTGGAAATTTCCAATAATAATTTCAAGCAAAGACGAAAACTGATGATTATGTTTCTCACGCGAGGGATATCATCGACTCGGGGAATAAACAAATGAGCTGAATCATCAAAGATTTGAGGAAATTAACAGTAGTGATTTTGTATAAAATATGAAAGATTTATAATGGATGAGAGGATTATCTCCATGTAAGGTATATATATATATATATATATATATAAAGTGATAACGAAACCGTGAAATTTTGACACTGATATACTATTTTCATGGCTGATTTGCATAGATGGAAATACCATTCGGTTGTATGAATCATCCAGCCGTGCTAGTTTGATTATGAAAAAATTTTTAAAGGGATCCAATGAGAAATTGATACTTTGGTCGAGACTGAAAATAATCGGTGATGCATCTCGAATTTCTACATGGAGACAGATATAAAGGAAAGCGTTGAAAAGAGAGGGACGAGGGTTTAAATAATATTTTGCTTTGTCAATTTTCATGGGCGAGTCGGACATTTTGTCATGTTTCGTCTTTATATCAGAACGAGGCGATATACAGCAATTCTCGTATTTTGTAATTTTCACCGAAGACGAGGCAAGAAATATCGCACACGAGTGTCCTCGCAATTAAGAAGAAATTCCTCCGTTACTGAATTAAATTGAACGTTGCTCGAGGATCTTCGAGGTCGAATGCCCTTCGACTCAAGTTGAATGGCACTCTTGTCCATCGATCGAACCACCGGAAGAGAAAGGATGGAGCATTATCGAGTCACGCGAGAAATTACACCAAAAGTGTTCGATCAAAGTTTCTTTAACCAGATCGAAAGTGAAACGACTCGACTCTCTATAGCAACCAGAAGTACAGAGGTCGATAGTTCGAACGATCTTTTCTTTTTGAAACCGGAAGTGCTCGCTGTACAAAGGACCAGCTGGAGTTTTCACCATTTTTTCCCAAGTCTAGAAAGTTTTGTCTCTTAATTTCACGCAAGGTTAAACGAAAGGTTGTATAGGCTTTTCTCTCAAGGTTGAATGTTTACGGTGCAAAGAAGCAGAGCGATGATGAAGAACGAAGGTGAAGAGGTTGGGCATCTCTTTCGGTGGAGAAAAATTAAGCGGAAGTGGAACGACGTTCAGAATTTTTCTTCCAGTGAGAAAGTTTTTTTTTAGTATTCCACTCAGAGACGATTGTCCTTGGGAGGTTGAGCATTTTTATCGCGTGATGGGACGTTAAGATAGGTGGTTTGAAAGACGAGAAGGAAAAAGAAGCAAAATGTTTGGAAGATCGAAAGTGAAGAGAAGGTCGGATCGTATATATATATATATATATATAAAAGGAAGAAATTCTTTATCTTTCCTAGTCCCATTGCAGAGGACCGGAAGTGACGTAGTCGCTCGAACGCAGCGGCCCGAGGCATCCGGAGAAGAATTTCTTGCGAGTGCAAGTGTCCTCGCGCGGTTGACCCTGATTTCAAAGGCTCCTGGTCGCGGCCTATCCTTGCGCGCGCGCGATAGAGAAAGTTGAGTACGTCAACGTCGAGTGATCCGCGAGATTTGCGAATGCTTTGCCTGCCAACGATCAGCCAGCCAATCTACGACCTTTCTCGACCTGATCTATATATATATATATCTAACCCCTGGTAGTGATCGACAAATCGTTGGAATAACGCCACGCATTGTCAACGATATATATATAGCTACACTATAGAAAATGTGCAGATTTTTAAAGAGTTCGAACGCCACAACAATGTTGCTTTATAGATCAGTGTAAACAAGATTGTTCTTACGATGTGCGTAAAATGTGAAGAAGAATGCTGCACGATTAATACGGCGTGTCAGGGTCTATTTGAAAATCACAGTGCAAGACTCGATTGCCTCGTTACCACCTTCGACGCGCAACCAGAGTACTCGTGCGTTTCCAAGGTCACTCGAGTGAATTCAGTTTTTCTTCGCATAATCGCGCGGGATTAGCTACGATATTATTTGCACTGGGTCGCTAGATTCGATATTGATTAAACTTGCATTTTCGACAGTTTTAAGACTCTTTTAGAAGCGTTTTCGATGAGCGTTTAAGATGTTAAAATTGATTCGCAATCGACAAACGGTTAAATTCCTCGTCAAGTGGTTCACGCGTGTAAATAACGTTGGTACTTGGCGCACGGAGTCATATAGGGATTAGTTATAGATTTTTCTTGGTACTGCAGCTCTTATCTGAATACCGGTCACGTGGTGGATAGATGGCGAATCAATTAGCGAAATACAAATGGCATATATTGAAATGCAAATGAGACGTTTGTGCAACGTTTCGTGCGGCACTTACGGCTAATTAATCCAATTGTTGTGCACTCTAATCATTTGCATATCATTACACAATGTTATGGGCAAATACACACACACACACACACACATATATATATATATATAGAGAGAGAGAGAGAGAGAGAGAGAGACGTTTGGTCCTATCGCCTTGGTGAATTGCCATCGCGAGCCAACAATTACATATCGCTGATGCGATATTGTGGAACACGCCCACGCAGAAACGTATATATGAAAAAATTCTTTTGCAATTTAAGCGAGTTGTTTCGTACCGTTTAACGGTCTTCAGGGTCGCGAGTATTCTCGAGGACGATTGTTCGGAGAATCGATCCTGAAACTTCGCTAGGAAAATTCAGGCAAATCTTGTTCAATTCATAAATATACGTTGTAATTTTGTCACGAACAATATGATCAGGGCCAATCGCAATGCGTGCAAAATTCTCCGTTCGTCATTAGCGACTACCCTCTAATTGATAATGCCGATACGAAAATAACGCAAGAATGAGAAAAATTCGCTCGCACCGAATAAACGCAACGCAACCATTTTGCGCAACTACTCGTTTATTCATTCATTTCGTTTGTGCGTAATACGTACGATTCTCATTTATATTTATTTTCAAAATGGCGCTCACTGGCGGCGGATACTAGTGAGACCTGTAATCGCCAACCAGAAAATCGTTAAGTTTTCTTCGGCTTTGCTCGTTTGACGCGCAATCAATTTGATTCGCGCGGGAATTGCGCGAAATATACCGATTGATAGTGGGGTTAGGGGGGGGGGGGAGGGAGTAAAAAAACGTAGTTTCCACCAGCGAAACGCTTTCAGGATCGAGCATCGATCGAGTGGGGGGAGAAGTAAGCATGAAACGCTTTCAGGCGATTATAGTCGCCAAGTTTACGCAGAAACCGATCACCCGACGTATTTTTCGTTATCCGAGTGGAGGGGGAAATAAGCATGAAACATTCGGACGATTATTCTCGCCAAGTTTACATAAACCAATCACCCAACGAATTTTTCGTCGACCGAGTGGAGGGGGAAATAAGCACGAAACGTTCGAGCGATCATAGTCGCCAAGTTTACAGAGAAACCGATCACCCGACGTATTTTTATTCCCGCATGCTCGTAATTACCGTGATATTTTCTCGCGAGTATAATGAGAAAATAATGTCATCGTAAATTTCTTTTTACGCGTTTTCTACGACGACGAAATATAGCGAATGGAAAACCGGCCGAGGTACGACAATTTCGCGCTCAACCGATGGCTTCGGCCGCAAATGGACGTGCAATTTCGTGATTTTCCAATCTGGGTATCGAAATTGGATCGTGATAAATGCTCCTCGTGTTTGCTCCGTTGCATCCATTCATTTTTTGTCGCGTCACGTGTCGCGTCCAGCAAAAAACGCACGTTCGAGACGAAAAATTGATTCTATCCGATTCAAAGCTGACTATTATTATTATACGAAAAGAGTTTAAGTTTTTATTTATATTTAAATCGTTTATTTTTTTTTACAGTCTACTCGAACGTTAATTGGGTCGCGCTTTATGCATGCTTGGTGCACTTTGCGTCATTGTAATTGGGAGTGACCGAATGTGCAACGTGCTCGTTACATTCTCGTATACCTTGGAAAATTGTATAATGTCTATGGTCAAGCAGATCCTACGATCGAAACTCGCATTCTCTCGACCAATCGCTCTCTTCCAATCTTATTAGTGTCTTTCTCTCTCCCAATTCTGAAACGTGCTCGTACAAGCGACATGAGAAACACGATCAAGCGTTTTGTAATGTATAAACATACCTTGTGAAAAAATCTTTTTTCCCAATAATTTCGTCATTCGCTTTTCTCGAGTAATTTACGTCTCTGGGATTGAAAGAATTTTCAAAGAAATATCAATTCTCCTTCGTGTAATTTGAAATATTCAATTTTATACATTTGACAATATATGGAATTTTGACAAATTTCTAAGCAAGTGGTGCTTGCTACAGGCAGGAGAAAGTATTACGTAAAATAATTTCAGAGAAATCATATTATATGTACGTTAAAACGGAATGGACAAGTTTCAACTGGATGCTGAGATCGTATCGACGTTGATGGCATGGATGGCAAAACTATATAATATTAGTCGTGACATAAAATAGTTTAACCCTGAATTTTTTCACAAACGAACGTCGAAATTGGATTGGAACAGTGTGTTAGATATCCAAATTAATTCATCGAGCTGACATATATTTTATATAACAAAAATAAACGTTTTATTACGAAACCTATTTTTTTATGGATTTACAACGAAATAATACTTTAGTAGAGACTTGGGCGAATGCTAATGGGTCCTTTGAAGGAAATTGCCAATTACTATGACAATAAAGATAACACACTTTACAAGGAATAGCTATGAATTATCAAAAGCTATAATTCAATAATTTTCTTTACCATAAATCATCTATAACGTCAACCTGTAAAATATTTTAAAAGGTGTTTATGCAAATGGGAGCTTCCCCTTTAATTGTTCGAGTACAAAGCGTGAAATACGAATGACACTTTAACGTCCACAACCGAATCGTTTAATCGACAATCCTGCAGATTTTATTGTCGCAATAAGTTGTGGCCACGATGAATATCGAAACGTCGATTGGAAATGATATTCATATAACGACACAAACAAACCAAAATAATCGTTTGCTAATTCCAGTGAAAAATGGCGTTTCCGGAAGATGCCTCCCTTGTACGTATATATATTTCCGCTTTCTGCGGATCAGACGCGGTATAATCTCAGGAAAGCGATCGCGTTACGTGATTACAATTGGAGCTAAATTCATTAAAGAAGAAAGTGGAATTGGAATATTAAAGATTTTTGCCTAATTATTCGCAATCAATATGCCCCGAAGAAAGTTCTTTTCGCGAATCACGAAATTCCTGCTTTTTCGTGTCATCTGCAAGTTTCCAATAATTATATATATATATATATATATATATATATAGGTACTATCGATATCCTAGCGAGAGATCCGAAATGCGAGAAAGAAAAAAGAAACTGAGAAATATTAAATCGATCTTCATCCGCACTTTCAAAACTAGTTTAGCTTTATTATCAAATCTCTGTAAACAATGGGGTAAATTTTACATTTAGAAAGTGATAGACTGATACATTTTTATCAGCTACACATTTCCTGGTTATTGTGGCTGCATTACGTGCGGTTCTTCCCTGCACCTACCACAAACCAAAACTTATCATTATTATTCGCACCCTGCAGTGAAAATGATTGAATCGTTCTAAAAAGAAATTTTTATCGATATAATATATCTGTTTTTATTCACCCTGCAGTCTCTATAACTCCCGCAGTACAACCGTTCGTTATATCCTCGGATTAATGAACTCTATATCAATATAAAGCTTATCTACGAACGAATCGCGATCTTTTGCCACACTTGTGTGTTTACGAGATCGTTGCCACAACACACAGTGCTCCATAAAGTATTTGACCGACGTTAATTACTGCTTTCCGGCAAATTGAAGTTTCACATCATTTTCATTGCTTCCTGCTCTTAGGGTATATTCAAATAGCGAATCGTTTTGGTCGTTGTTATTATTAATGACGAACCGGTGTCGTAATATCGAGTCAGTACGCCGAAGAAACGGATCGTTTTGCTGTTTCCTCAACAACTTAACGTGGTATATACCTTGACGAATGCCGTATAAGAAGTAACCAAGGGGAGGGACCACACTTGCACGTGATCGTTCTTCGTGGAGAACGAATCTCTTCCTCGATATTGACAAATGCTTCGACGCTCGTTAACCGCGCGATTCGATCGAGATCGAGCGATATGCACCGAGAAAGAAACTGATACACGCGGCACACGCATATAATTATGCCATATATATGCAAATCAATGAGTTTTGCATATCTGCGCGAGAGGAGCGCGGCTTTTGGTGAACCGGAAGTGTCGTTCCCGCGCGGCTTCCTGCTTCTGCACGTCGAGATTGAAAGGAAAGCGAGACAGTTGAAGGGAAATCTGCGGATAATCGTGCGCTGCTAACCGATCCGATTCTCTTCGCTGTATATATATATATATATATATATATACAGAACCATGCAACCGATACAAATTTTGCTGCAGATTTATCATCGACACACGTTGATACACCAAGATCGTGTCATCAGACGCTTCCGTCAGATGAATCTTGTGTGATTTGTGTGTAAGAAAAGTTTATCTAACCTCAAAATTCCTGCTTCCCTCTTAATTCAGTGTGATTTGTGTATAAGAATAGTTTACCTAACCTCAAAATTCTTCTTCTCGAGATTTAATGAAATTTGGTACATTTTTCGTACGCAGTGAGGAAGAAGAATATTTTTTCTCTTACTCCAAATATAAAGAGAGATTTATTCGATTAACCGGAAGTTGGATATCGTCCCTGCAAATGGACGAATAATAAGCACACTCGAAGTTTTAATCTCGTTTTGCGTTGATGATTTAAACGAGCGTGTAAAAGGAGCCTCATGTTTGTGACTAACGAGTGACGGGGAATCACTTTTCGCAATTTCAGATTGTGTCAGCTTCCATCGGGTAGACTAAAACCCGTTGCCCTTTAAATTTACTCGCTTTTACCCTTCTTCGCTAAATACGCTTGACCAATGCGCTCCTCGGCTTCTCAGCTGCGCGAATACATTTAACTGCTGCGGCACGTATCGTAATAATCGTCGGCTTCTCCACACTATAATTATATATATATATATATATATATATATATATAGCATCCTTTGAATAAACGAACTTTATGATTTATCGCGTATCGTATCTTTGACAAAAACACGTATTCCGAGAGAAACATTTTATTCTCTACGTGTGCGTGTAATTGCTCGAGAGGAATTTGTTGTACGTGCCAACGAAACAATTATTACAAATATCTGCAACTATACATATATATGTATATATAAGAGGTCGAAAGGACTAAACCGAGTGATAGAGAAATAAAATATCATTCCCGGTCTTTTGAAACGAAATTGACCGACATTGCGATTATCGAATAAATTGCACTGTTTATTCCTGCTAATAATTGAATAATATTGTAATAAAACAATTATTTACGGGTAGTTGGAGAAAATTGCAATAAAATCGATACGTATCGTTGGCTATACTGAGACTGATAAGATTTTACTGTAATTATATACATATATATATATATATATATATATATATATATATATATATAGAACGAGCCGTTTGCAAGAGGGTTCGAGAGAAACGCTTGCCAAATCGAAATTGGATTAAAATTATCGCTCCGAGTGAGGGAAAACTGGTTGCTTGGCCTTTGCAACGGCCGCTCGTCTTCCATTTGACGGTTCGTCGACATTTAGCGAATTAATATATCGCAATACAGGGTAATTATCGCTGGAATAATTAGAGATGATCCTGCAAAACACCCATGGTACTTTATACCACGATTCACTGTATTTTTCACCGCGAATTACTTTCGTATTCGGCGTAGGTACTCGGAAAGATATTTTTCATTCCACGAGGATCATCCCGAGCGGCCAATCCGCTTTCCGATCTCCGATCGTGAGATCGGCCATATTTTTCATGCACCCATAGGCTAATTCAGATTTATCGCCCATAATTGCAGAAACATCGCACGTGGTTGCAAAATCAGCGCGCGAGGAGCTGGCAGTTTTTCATTTGAAATTTTCTCATCTCGATCCTAACTCGATATCTGCCTCGGAACGGCGGATCCTCGAAAGGCTATAGTCCTGCAGAATTGCAAAACCGGGAAAATATATATATATATATATCGTCGATAAAAGAGATATAAACGCAATTTTCTCCGCTCGTTGCGTACGTTCGTGCAAAATTTATGGTCAACTGAATTTGTTTATCTTTTATTTATCTCGCGATTATCAGCGCGTGGCCAGCCCCATTGGCCATTACCATTCTTAGCGTTAAAAGGATAAACTCTCCAGCTCCGTCGTCGCAAGCATTTATCCACGAAATATGCTCCATCCACGCGTCACGTGGTATATAATTACCATTAATTGACTTCTCAAACATTTTTTTTCTATTCGCGCTTTAGGAATCCATTAAATAAACCACGAACAGCGCATGTATATATATATATATATGCTTTACGGAGCATCGATCTCCGCGCAACGCACACAAACACTCGCGAGGCTCCCTCGCACAAGAAATAATCAAATTTACCATAATTATATACTGGAGGATTAGCATAAGATTTTTGCCTGCCTCTTGATAAGTTTGATAATTGAAACATCTTTTTTCCTCCATTATCATTTTACTAGGAAATTTTTATATGTATGTGTGTGTAAGATGGAGAGTGTGGTGATTCAGAATTGGACTGGTCGGATTCCTCGCTGGCATTTATAGAAAATATTTCTTAACGATCGCCTTATGCGAATGAGAGTCGTTACAATAGCTATATATATATATAGGCGCCAAGAATCGACACAAGTACAATAGAGACATGGCCATGGCGCGTTACGTGAATTTAGATTTCCGCGATGTCCTCGTCTCGTAAAAGACTGGTTTCTTACTTCAAGGTGAAACGCATTATTTCATGTATATATATATATATATATATATATGTGTGTGTGTGTGTGTGTGTGTGTGTAGAAACGTCACTCAACTTTCGATTACTTCATTATTTTACAAAACACATGAAATTCCGCTTTTCTCACGCAGTCATATAATACAGAGATAATAAAATAACGTAATATCTGTGCATTGGCCACTCGCGATTCTTCCGCAATCGCGAATCCATCTTCATTTTTCGTTGGAGAACGAACCAAATAAAAATTCTACGCCTCTATCAGATTTCATGCTATTTTTCATTATCAATTTCTGCCATCGATTTTTTACATGCAGCTTGTAATAAGCAAAAGTCCGTTACGCAATGACTCCGTGCGAAAATCTTGCATGGCTTTCAATCTTCTGGAGGTTCGATAAAGTTTATTACATCGTGCAAATGTCTGATTTTCATTTTTCCGGAGTTACGGTCAGAATTTACTGCACGACAAATCAATGTCTTTTAACTGGCAGACAGAAGCCGAGGATTCGCCGGCTCAATGCACTCGGCTGAAACCATTTTTTATCGGTGGAACGTACCCTCGAGAGAAGGTTATAGTTGAATATTGATGAACCTTACGTAAGGAAACCCTAACCTGTGTGTACACATGCTCCATGTATATATATATATATATATATATGTCGCACTTTGAAATGTACGATGGTCTCCCAAAATTTTATTGGCGATTTACGAAAGCTTCGGTGTAATTTAATGCCCCTGCAATAATTGCAAAAAATTTGTAGTACAGAATCATATTTTTGTTTATGTCTTTCAACATGTTTCTCTGCCTCTTTATTGCATAATTTACCGTTACAGAAAACGGCTAATCGTATTAAACGATACGCACCATATACTATGATAGTTATATAAGCAAGAATCCTGACTAATTCGTCGAGCTTCTCTTTCTCCTACGCCATTTTGGAGAACCAGCCAGAAAAGGCTTGCACGATCGACTTTCAAAATCATTCGAAATGCAAATCGATTCGCTACTGCAAACCGCGTTATGCCATCAAAATAAAATGTATCATTGTGAGAAAGCGAGGGGATCGATCTTCGTCGAGTCTTTCTTTCTTCCGTCAAACGCCGCACCATATACGCGTGTCTATATATATTGAATGGAACCGTGGAAATATTCGAAATTCCGAAAGTTCTCAAAGATGCGAATTAAATCGTTATCGTGAATCATCATCGACGTCCATTAGCTAGGATAACGGATTAACAGCAACTGCAAAAAAATAAGAAACTCTCAGCTAATATCTTTGCAAGTCTTCCTCTTCTCAAACGCCGTCGCGTCGGCCATTTTGGTGAACGCGTCAAAATATAACTGCAAAAAAAAACTATTAGCTAACATCTTTGCAAGTCTTCCTCCCCTCAAACGCCGTCGCGTCGGCCATTTTGGTGAACGCGTCAAAACATTGAAGAATATGTTTTTAAGGTTATCCCGGAAATAAATCGAATCGGTATTGCAAATCACCAGTCCCATCGAATTAAGAATTAAAATCCAATAGGATTATAAACACCTTGGACAGTTTGACTGATTTTTTCAGCCTCTCCTTTCAAACGGCCGCGCGGCATCCCGGTGATTCCATCGGAACAATATCGACACGCTTAAAATTCAGCAGCATGTAAATTGAATCGTTACCATATGAAAGTTTAATGGGGGGAATTTACCGCGGCGACTAAAAACCCAATGTTTTCATGCTGCTTTTTATAGACCTTTTATACCTGTTTCGGTATAAATACGCTGTGAGAATTACGGTTTAATTGAACGTTTGACATAATATACGTGGTGAATAATTGGGAACGAACGCCTTTTTCCGTAATTAAGATTTTCCGATTTGGTAATATCGATCGATGAAAAAAGGATCGTAATGTTGGAATAATTAAGCGAGATGGTCGATTATCGACATGGAAGGGTATCAATGCGTGTAAATTTCTCGAGAGAGAGAACAAGAAAGAGCAAGCCCGATAAGTTACGTTTGCATGCAGCGAAGCGGTGTGATTCGTTCGATTTAGGTTTTTTCCGTTTTTCGCGCGGTTTTGCTTGCAGCTGGTTGCGCAATCCTTGTCACAAGTCAGTGGCCAGTGTGAAATCGAAAATCGAAACTAACCTTCGCGTCACGGATGCCTGCTGATGATCGAGAGAGACAACTTGGAGTGCGTTGAACGTCGTGGCACCAATTAAGGGACACAATATGGTGGATCCCGGAAGGGAAGTCGAACGACGAGGAACCTCGGAGAAGAGCTATATATATATATATATATATATATAGCATTTATAGACGTTCATTTCGATTTTTTCCAAGCAAACAATCATACAGATTTTGTCTCGAATTAAAATCATTCTTTTGTCACCTTTGCCACAAAATAACTTAATTACCAATATATAACCTATATGTATATATGGATCTCGAAAAAAAAATTGAATAATGAAACTTTTTCCTCCAATATATATATATCTATTTATATTAGCTGCAATACTCTTGCAATACTTTCATTGGTCTCGTTCTGTTATTCGCACTCGAACCACAATCGATCTCTCCGGAACGTAAATGTTTTGACAGTCACTCGAAAATGGCGGAAGCGCGCAGTTCGTTGAACTGCATTCATTAGAATGCTTTTGAACGTGGTTGTACGATTATGCTCGAGGGAAATATCATATCGAGTTGGAATGAGAATTATTCTGACATGTGTGCCAATATTTAAAGGTGCATATATATATATATATAAGAACGGCGCGGGCAACGTTCATTTGAACTTGAAAATTCCAAAGCTAATTACAATGCTGTATATGATAAAAAATTGGCTATAACAGGATCATTGAAACGTTCTCAGGCTCGTAATTAAAATTGACAGCTGCGATCTCTGAGAAAAAATCTCGCACTGACAGTAAATTGCTGTAATTTATTCCTCGAGTCTTATCGTTACAGTCCGTATAATGAATTAGCAGGAATGATTTTTAATCCTTCGCTGTCTCTGGGATTTACTTAAAAACGTATTCGCATGTTTTGTGTTTCAGCGATGTGACGCAGCCAATCAGGAAAATTTTCACCCAAAATGGTTCGCGCCCTTGTCTTCCTGTGCATGGCCTTTCTACCTCTCGTACGATGCCACAAGGTAAGATCGTGTCAACAACCATCAAGCTACTTCAAGGACATTCTTATTCCCTGCAATTACACGTCGCACAGCGGTTCGAACAAAGCGAGTGCAGCTCGTTGAATTCCGTCAACTCGCTCGCTAGCTTATGAAATGATATCACGGTGAACGAGCAGCTCGCTACAGTCGTATTCTTTTTATTTCAAGTACGAAAATTAAACTTCCTCACCCGAAACCATTCCGGATGTGTTATCCTGTCTGAAGAGTAGCGGTCCTCGAAACTCCGTAACCAGTCGACGTGCTTGTAACCTTGTTCAGTATCCATAACGTTTTTAGTCTCTCGAAACAGTTTAATTATTTCGGACAATTACTTAATTATCATTTTTTATAATTAAACATTGCAGAATTTTGTCAGGTACAATTAATAATTGAACAGGAATGTCATTTGATTTTAGGTAAAAAATAACGAGTGTTGATTTAAGTCTTTTGAAGAATCTTAATTTTCACATTTTTTATTATCGTTTTGCAAGCATATATTCATAAGAACGTCGCTAATTCAATGGAACTTCGTTAGAAATCCTTTCGGAGCATTTGCCACTTTAATCGCAACTGTGAATTAATTCCGAATGGCGAAAGCATTCCATTAAGACTGCTCAAACGCTGAAAGGATCTCACGCGTAATGACTCCAAACTCCTAGTCACTCTCGTGCTGGAAGAGTTCTAATTGGGAACCAGTCTTCGGGGGTCCTTGGGTTTAAAAGTCACGTGGTACAATCTGAAATCATTAAACTTATATATATATATATATATATATATAGTTAATAATTCCCAGAACACACGATTACAATTGACGAAATCTCGTGTGAAAAGCGAATCCTTGGAACCAGCTCCTCGAACATTGTACAACAACACCAAAGAATAATAATCATTAAAATTCCTTAAAATCGCACAGTGGAATAATCCGGACGTCATCGCGATTGCACAATGATCCTAACAACCGCGACGTCTTAGAAATTCTGATCCAAATAACGCAGGCTGCGAGTGGGATCATTAGAATTGCAGACGAGTCCTTAGAAATCTCTGATTCCCATCGAGCGGTGCATGGCACCTGCAATGAAATTTGAATCATTAATCAGCGACAGCATATATATATATATATATATAGGCACCTCGACATAATCGGCTTTGAAAAATTTTAATCGCGAGACCAGTCGTTAGGAAAGTCGAATACAAAGTGGGATGACAGCGTGGTTACAAGATGGTGGACACTGAACGTGATTAGCTCTCGAAGGGGAGACAGAACGAGTCTTTGCGTCGCTTTTACGAACGGATCGTTGAGTTTTACGATCGCACATCTGGTTAATCGCTTTTCTACCGTGTCATCGTGGACATGATCACTCCTCGATGATGGTTTATCTCGGTTTACGTAATCCTGCCTCTCGTTCGCCAATTGATACGAATATAATTAAGTCGTTGGGTCTTCTCGGATTTAGTTAATGATCCATCAGGAATCTTGTTCGCGTCGCGGATCCATCAGATCGGATCGCGTGTCTTTTCGACAGACACGTACGTTGTGGTACCTTGCTTGAAGAGTTTGCGTTCCGGGGGTGAAAGAGCTGCTAAGTTATGCGATGATCCAGTAACGTTGAATGACGATTCTTCCATGAAATCTTTAGAGATAGAGAGAGAGAAAGAGGAGACGGACTTGTTGACCCTTTCTATCTTCACAAAGAGGTTTTATTTATTTATGAATCATGCCCATTCCTGATGCACGTCCAGACTGAATCGGAAGAGAAATTCTTCCATCCAGTGACGTAACGCACGTATAACCATTACCAACGAGAGATCCTTCTTCGCAGAAGCTTAATTCTTTCTACTACCTGAAACGCGACACTGATATATAAAAATCCTCTTAAAAATGTTCGAGACACTAAACTGCGGATTTGACCAAAACTGCAAATTGTTATTCCAACAATGTGACGTAATACTTAGGATATTTTTTGCAATAACATAAACGTCACCTTTCTCATCATTAAGTTTTATCAACTTTTACTTTAAACAAGCATATTTTAACGGCAATTTAATAAGTGTCAGTTGAGAGGCTGAATTATGGGACGGCAAAAAGATCTTAGAGCGCAATAATATTTATCTTTATTGGACAGAAATGGTTTTGTGAGCTGCACGAGTAATTTGCGGACTACCGATCGAAATATGAAATCAGATTCCTTTTAAATGGCAACTTACCGGATGCTTTGGATATACTTAAGATACCTCTGGATATATACGCGTATATATATTTAGAATTGCTTCCTCAATGATCTCGGGGATCTAGCTTGCAGTATCGATCGGTTTTAATCGAGATTTTTCTCTCACCTTCTCGCAAACGAGCAATAACGTCAATTTCCTCAATATCGTTTATGAAATGCCCGCCACGCTTTATCCGAGCTTTCCATTTGATTCAAATCAGATATATATATATATATATATATACAAGATATAAAATTTTGCAAGATTCCACGAGCACTCGCAGGATCATCTAACAATTTCGTTATTACAATAATGTGTACAGCTATATATATATATATAGCATCGTTGATGTCGAAGGATCGTTAAACAGTCATCACGTATTTTACAGTGGTACCCTGAGGAACTTGGCTGGCGCAGGTTGCTATTAGCGCCAATACCAATAGAATTATATTAGACCGAACCAAGTTCTTAGGATCGGTATTTGTCAGTGGCCGATTCGCAGCACGATCTTGCGCAAATCGCAGGTTGTTTGCTTCGGAGCGTTAGGCGAGCTAATTCGGCAATTAGCGAATTGGCGCAAACTAGCCAACTCCATTCTATATATATATATATATATATATATATACACACACGTGTGTGAGTGCACTGGTCGAACAATAAACAGCGAATAGCCAGTGGGAAGGATCATAAATCGTTCGGTGAAACAACTTACCGATCGATCCTGGTTTCATTGCGCAAAACGCATTATCCAACGGTCCCTCGCGTTAATTATACAGAACTGGTCGTGATGAACAAGGTGCAAAATGGCAGTTAATTAAGTGCGGACCAATTAACGGACGGACTTGAATGGACAGCAGCAAACGCCGAGAATACCACTACACCACTCGATTTATTAATGGAAAATCTGTGAAAGTATCAATCTCACGATCTCTTTATTATTTCCGCGCCAACGACCAGATCCAATTCCGTAATTAACGATCCGGAGTATGGGCGATGCGAGTGCAAAATGGTCAGATCGGTGCTCGGATTTGTTAGTTCGGACGGTGGTGGTGGGGGAAGCGGGATAAATTATCGAGGGATTTAATACCGGTCGACTCGGCCCGGCCCCCCGCGAAGACATTTCTCGAGCAACGAGAAGCGCCGGTAATGAGCGAAAGTGACCGACCTTAGAAATCTCGAGCGATCGTTAATTGCTCGATTTCTTACGGTTGGTCCTATCCCCCCTCTTCAATTTTCTTTCTCCGACTCTTGTTACAGATAGAACCTTCGAACGAGATTGGAAAACTCGACAAATCCATCGTGGCAGCCAACCAATAACGTATATACTTGTTTCTGTATACCGAATACCGAACTAGAGAAGTAGCGCCTCTCTTACATAGTACCGATGGATACTTACGAGGAAAACCGGTCTTACAATAAGGTTTTCCTCAAAAGCCTCGCCCATTTTTTCTATATACGACCCAACGTATCTCGCTATCTCGAGGATCCGAGCAAAAAACACTGGATTCCATCAACGAGTAACAGAAACGTCCTCGTTGCTTTTCCTCGACAGGGATTATAGTAATGTTTGAAAAATTCATTTTTACCATTTTTTAATTTGAAATCTTATGCATGTATGAATTTTCGGATTGGAATTCGAGGGTTTTAAAAATAATTAAACGTTGATATGAGCTATGTAGTGGTATTTGTGTTTGATGGAAATTCGTGTACTTACCACGATATAAGATAGATTATTCGTTCGATGATTTCTCCGATGATATCTCTCGATGCCATTTAAAACGGTTAAATCGTATTGATTGGACGTGTATACAAAATTCCAACATGGATTCTCTCCCCCAAAGCGAAAGAAACCTCGACTTAGCAGCGGTGCATGTGCTCGTAGTCGAGTTTGGGTTATCCAACCAACGGAGCCTGATTGGCACTAATTCTCTCGCATTTCAAATGGGAAAAACGTCAATTAGAAACGTCCATTGCATCTCATTAGGCATTCTAAACGCATCGCATCACATCACAATTAAATTTCGATATTTCAGCTGCTTTTCGAATACACCCGGTCAATTAAGCAGATATATTCACGTTGCAAAGAGCACAGGCAGGAATTTCGTGCTTACGTTCCGTGAAATGAAATTATCCTAAAAAGAATGTATTACGTAGCGATATTCTCTCCGTGTATTAGAAACCAAGCATACTTTATTCATTCGAAGGCTTCATGCATCTGATTTTGCATTTCGAACGGTAGTACACTGAGAAAAAATGTTGTGGTGCACTTTGACCCCATTAACAGTTATTCGTGATATCAATAAACTAAACTAAATTTATGTATATTATGAATAATTCGAATTATTCATAATACACATAAATTTAGTTTATTGATATCACGAGTAACTGTTAATGGGGTGAAAACCCATTAACAATTTTTCAAATCCATGAACAATTTTTCTGGGTGTACATTGAGAAAAATTGTTGATGAACTTTGACCGAACTAACAGTTATATTCGTGATATCAATAAATTAAATCTATGTATATTAGGAATAATTCGAATTATTCATAATACACATAAATTTAGTTTATTGATATCACGAATAACTGTTAATGGGGTCAAAGTCCATCAACAATTTTTCTCAATTATATGCGATACACAGAAGGAGAATTAAATTGGTTAATTCCAGTGAAGTATCCCATCACGTCGAGCGTTTTAAGGGAAAGGTAGGCACGAAGGGGTAGCAAGGGGGCCGAGCAAACAAGTACAGAAGAAACATGACGAAATAGCAGGTTGATCAACGTGCGCGGCGTCTAATTGTAACGACCCTCGTTCAAAGTGCACTTTGCTATTAGCCCGAGTATAGATCCTGGCCATACAGCCAGCTTATCTCCTTTACCAGTCATTGTTTCCCAATGGAATTTCACCGTACGCAATAAACGCCATGCATTTTCACCCCAAAACAAGCGACTTTCTGATTTTGGCTAAAAGCCGATGCAACTCGCTTCCAGCAAAAACCTATTTATCGCCCGATATTTCTCATGAATGAAAGATTCCACTTTA
Organism: Prorops nasuta; assembly: GCF_024137725.1. Classification (NCBI taxonomy): domain Eukaryota; kingdom Metazoa; phylum Arthropoda; class Insecta; order Hymenoptera; family Bethylidae; genus Prorops; species Prorops nasuta. The sequence continues at coordinate 10,217 of NW_027117148.1, read as the reverse complement.
TTCCAACATAAAATCTCTATTTCTCATCTTTTTTTGCCAATGGAGAACGAGATATTGCGCAGGATTGCGAATAACTTTTGTCAAAGGTTACATGCTTCTTGTTTTGCGTGCATCAATTTACATTTCCGTTTTGAAAATTACTACGTCGCTTGACTGGTTTCGTGCCGCAATATAAATATCGGTTTTGACCCTTTGCCTCTCTCTCTCTCTCTCTCTCTCCCTCTCTCTCTCTTATTCCCACTAGTACAACGACAGCATTAGAAATTTTCTATTTATATAAGCGAAGGAGGGGAAAGGAGAGGGTGTGAAGACTGGCTGCAATGTTTCAGAACCAAACCATACGTTTTTCTCGAAAAATATCTTAACCCGAGTAAAAAAAGCTGCAATGCTAATTCGATATTTTCATATTATAAATAAAACTGAATTCTTTATTTTTGCGTTGTCCGGCAACAACATTTAGATGCTTATTAACTCTTGGGATGTATTATCGAAAAACTTTCGAGTTTTTCAAAAAACAAACTTTGTCGAAGTCTCAAGATTTAAGAGACGCCGTATATTTTAGCTGGAAATTTAGCGCGCGACTCGCACAATTAGCGTTAATAAATTACAATGTTTAAAAGTTGCAAAGGCGCGAACGACACGAGAGACTGCACTAACCTCCAATATCTGTTAATTTCGCGCGAGATTAGTTGAAATTATATACTACATATATATAGTAAAGCTCCGAGTCGATGACTGAATCTTTTATCGAAAGATTGTTTATGTCCAATAATTACGCGAATTATGCTACATTGATACAAGAAATTTGCATTTTTAATGCGCCTCGATAAATTGTAATATCCGTGGGTTAAATGATTTTAATCTAAAGAAATATGACTGCTGATGAGATATTCGCGTTCGATAGGAAGATGGAGACGTAGCAGAAGAATCCTTCAAAGGCTTATTTCCATAATGCCTGACTCTTTAATTGGTATGGGCAAACGATTACATTTTAGGTTGGCACGAGCTGAACTCGCTCCAACCAAGTCCTCCTAGCTCCTGCAATTACCGCTATAATAAAGTAATTGGCATTTCGGAATAGAACCCGACACTCGCGATCCTTTATGAATTTAGACGATGCGTAACCAGCCGCGTCGACGTGCTACACTCAATGGAAACGCAAATGTGCCATAACTCATGGTTTGCATCATGCCAAAGTCTAACTGACCTTGTGCAATAAGCAGGATGAAATTATTAGCACTAAAGAATATTAGCAACGCGCAAATTTGAATAAAACCTAATAAGTATTACACGTACAATAGAACGTACACATATGCATAATAATATACGTATATGTATGGGCCTCGTTAAGCCAACAAAATTCCATTAACTGTAAAACTCAATATTGCAATTGAGGCTGAATTATCATTTATTTTTACGTAACCGATAATTGGATTGGTCAGGTTAATTTCATAAAGGTATAATTGTTGGCGAAAAAATTAAATTGTCCGTGAAGAAGAAAATACGTCTAGGTTTCTTTTTAGTCGTAGACATGCGTGCAGCAGGAAGATGAGATATATAAGCATGGCGGCTTCTTAATCGCATAATCTCAATGCTGGAAATAATGTTTTTGTTACAGATCCACGAACATATGACAAGGGAAGAGATGCTATCGGTCTTTCACACGGGACACGAGTCAGGTAATGGTTTAAAAGATCTCATATTTTTATATATATATATATATATATATATATATAACAACTGCCAAACTGATTCTTTCCTTCGCGTTCTTCCACTTCCGGAATTTTATACACGCATATATATGTGGTACAAGGCGGTGTCTCTCTCTTTTTAAGCACGCACGTTCGAACCGATAATTCGGCTTATCCGAAAGTTTTCACAGGTGAAACGGTCGAGTGTAAGCAAACGTGGAAAAATGGCGGCGGGGTCATCGACAACATGACTCATGCCGAAATCGCTCGTGATGGGATCGACGTAATAATCAATCAGTCTGCGCAGCTATTAATGAGTATTAAATTTTAATTTATCGCCTTGAATATAATCTCAAATTAAATATTTATCCCGTGAAAGGTCATTGCGAGGCAAACTTTGATGACCTCAGCGAGTTCTTTATACCCCGTTATAACTAAAGAATTCGCGGAATTGAGATTCGGTTATATTTATATATACTTATATATACCAGCCGTGCATTCAAATCTATGCAGGGACTCTTTCCTTTTTTTATTTACTATTTTTTCTTCCGGTTAAAAATGATTTATTCGTAACTGGTCTTCCTCCTCTCCCTTGTATATTTATGTACGCGTGCATGTAAATTTTGTGCGTGCAAAAAAACCTCGCAATTTCATGGGGAAATGCAGCTTATTAGGGATTTTAACAATTTCCTCTTTTTATATAACGGTCATCTTCTTGCGCCGCTCCTTCTTTCTCTTCGTCGCGATTACTTCCACTTCAGAAAAGTAGCTGGACTGAAAAAAAGGGATATATCAACAAACCCCGGGACAAAGTGCGATAAACGTCAACCGATTGACGCGTTAATCCTAGTTGCAAAAAATCTGATAAAAAACACAATTCTCGTATAAATTAGTATATACTCGAACGTGGAAAACGAGTAGCGCAAATTAATCAGGATTAGTATAAATATGTCTGAAAATGATATTGCTGAAATATTACGCGACTAGTTCTTTAAATTAATTTTAAAATCGTATATGTTTCGGCTAAAATATGCTCGGTGACTCGCCTACTTAATGCCATAACTCACTCTTACCACTCAAATACACCGAGTCTCTCGATAGATCGCGCAGATGAAAAAAAAAACGTTATCGTTGAGAATAATTATGCGTGGTTGCTCAGTGATAATTCGGATTTTAGAGCAACACGTGCGAATATGACGCAACGCGTTGACTTTTCTTGTGCCGAATGAGGAAAGACCGGTGAGCGGGGAAAAGAAAGAGAAAAATGAGACGTGAGAATGAAAAGTGAAGGTGTACGTTAATTGTTGCAGTGCCAGCGTATGAAGTGGTGACTGTGTTACATTCGATGCAAAGAAGGAGTCCGGAAGTGAGGCCAGAGATATACTTGAAGGCTTTCGGAGAAGACATCAACCTCAACTTGAAGCCAACCAAGAGACTCTGGGCTGGAAACCACCTGCCCATGTGGACGGTCACGAAGAATTCATCCAATCCTGATGGTTTGCACTACGAGAGGGTACCGGAAGTGAGTGATTTTGGTCGAACGATCCTTACACTGCGATGGATGAGACTCCGAGGATCATTCAGTTTATAAAGATAAAACCAAATTGAGATTTGTACTCGAATTTATATACGAGAAAGGGAGAGAAAGAGATAGCTGTATATTTATATAATTCGATTTGATTGGCTGATAATTACGATGCCTGCAGGATAATTAGCAGCCAGTGAGAATATCTAATTGGGAATCGTAAAGCGATAATGAGAAACTGATGTTTATATTGAATTAACTAGGCCCTAAATGAGGCCGTTATATTAATATTTAATTAATGGTGTAAGAAGGAGCTTTAATTGGTGATTATAATCGATGATGATTAGTAGGGGATTATGGGCGATAAAAGTAGGAGAAAAAGCTAGGCGGTTATCGAAAGAAGTGATTATCGAGGATTAATGGTAAGACTAATTGATTTGTATATGGTAGGAGGCGATAGGTTAACGTTTTCCAAGATTGTGTGTATATATATCCAATGTACTTGCCGTCGAGCCACTACCGTGTCTCTTAATATATATACATATATATATATATATATATATATAAGGAGAAAATGCCAGTTGAGAAGGAACAAAAGTTGGTAAACAAGCAGAGATACATGGAAATTAGTACGACGATTTGGAAATGAGGGCGTCTACCAGACTCTTTGAATATATATCGTAGGTACACGTGCGATTGTTCAAGTTTTTTCTTGATCTTTTTTCCTTTCAGGCCGAGGCAGATATCGGTGACATCTATCAAGACGCGAAGAACATGGCGTCGATTCTGCTGCACAGGGACCCCAATGGGAAAGTGCTCGTTGTAAGAAGCCATTCTTCTTTCTTAATCTTTCTTTCAACACAACGTCCCATTATAGAGCGACGTCTTTCGTCAAACTTCCAAGCCGAGCGAGCGAGCGACGCTGCTTCAACTGATATAATTAAGACGCGCGCGCGCGATACCACAATTCATCGCGTTGCAACTCCTTTTTATCCTTTTATCCGGGACACTAGACAATCAACGCTCCCATATTTTCCTACACGCCTCGTTCCCAGCCCAATATTTCGATTCACTATTGGCTATTCCACACTTTTACCACTGCACTCGCTCCAGTCCCGCATCCTAACCTCAAAATTGCATGGAAAATCTTGGGACGATTGGAAATTCATCGACCGATCGGTCGAAAAGTGAAACTGCTGGCTCAACGGAGGATTTCTGACGCAAAGGTTAACGGCATTCGTTATCTAATGTATTTGTCTTGCAACGGTGGCGAGTTTTACAAAGTCGCTGGCCCAAGTGGGGAAAGAAGAAACCCGTCGCGAGAAGCAAGTTACAACATTTTTCCTTCGCGCACGGGTCATCACCGTGGTTAAAAGTTTTGACATCTCCTTCTGCCAACTGCCATTTTATTCCCGGTGGTTTTACACGAGGCACCCCCCCCCCCCCCCCACACTACGCCACAACCCATGCACACAATCTTTCCCTCCACCGGAATAAACAGTTCCTATCGACTCTACACGCTTGATTGCACCTCTAAAACCCAAAATTTAACTGATTTACGAATTGCGTCAGTATATCTACACCATAACAACCTTCTCCGACAAACCTAACCTTCCATGCACTAAACAGCGGTTGTCCCAAAGAAAACGAGCAATTTACGTATCACCAAACCCACAAATTTCACGCTGCTAGCCGCAAAAGCTTGATTCATAACCTCAAAATGTTATCCTTCGCGCTGAATACTTTTAAAATAAGTTTACGCTCACACGCGTAATAATAGCTACCGTTCGATTTTACGATAACCTCTCGAAGCAAACCCAACCTCGATAAGTCTCGAAGAATGTTGTAGTTACTACCGGCCACGTTTCGATACATCGTTCCGGCAATTGGAAACTCGTGAGAGAGCAATAATGCAATCTTTCCTCCATCTCTTTTATGAATTTAATTAAACCAATAAGATTTAAAACGGGCTTTATTTCGTGGATGAATTCTCATTGACAATTCTTGACCTTTATTTCCGATCGGAATGCATTACAACATTGACATAGAAAATTTTCTAGAATAACGGGATTGAATAACGGAGTGATTCCTGATTTTCGACGAATTTATATACAAATACGTTCCACCTCCCCCTCCTCGGTAGTTATATTACGTGAATTATGAATAATAAACCGAGTGGCCTGCACCTCTGACCTTTGCTCGCGTTTGCCCGTACCTACCACCACTGACAGGCTCCAGTTGTGCAGCAATAATCGATTACGCGATCCTTTCGCCGTTTACGACTACCTTCGGGTGATACCCAAAGCAAAGCAAAGCACCACCGAGCGTCATATCGCTCAGCCGTGGCTGGCGCCAAGGAAAACGTCGACTCACGCCACACACTATAGCAAAATCCGTAGAAAATTGGCCAATTGGTGTCTCCAAGCTAATGAAATAAATCAACGAATAATTAGAAAAGCAAAATAAATAAAATGGACAGTAAAAAGTTTAATGGCGATCCGAAAGGACTACTGGACGATGCTTTTAGCGAAATTAGCATGTACATACGTTATTTCGAGAAATTTTTCGCCAATAGAAGTTACCTCATCTTCGTTGATCACCTGCTTACCGGTTACCTCACAGCCATCAAATGCGTCATATTCTCACCTCCCCCCCCCCCCCCGTCTTCTAATCGTCTTATCCCGGCAGTAGCTGGAAATACCAATAGCAACGCTCGCGAGCGATAATTAAGCGTTTTCCGAATTGGAGGAGCACGGCGGTGAAAGTTTGCCAATCAATTAATCAAAAATTGGCCATATGGGATCGATCGAATCTTAAGTCATCGGGTTTATGGCACGATAGCCTGTTATATAATGGGCCTGTAAGAGCGTTGTTCCAAACGACCCCGTATGCCCTGACCTTTCGCTTTCACTCTCTTCCTCCACTCTCCCCCTCCTCTCCTTCCCCTCGGGTCCCAGTTTGACCACTCGGTGCACCGTGCAGATCTAATGTTCGATCGCGAGAAGTATATGGGACAGCGGCCCGGTGCACGCAACCAATTGGCATTGTTATTCTTAATTGCCTGCCTTGGGCCCACTATATCATATATCATATATATATATATACATTCCTCGACACGAGAACCCAACCGACACGACTCTTGTGCACCTATTTTACCAATCGTTGCAAGTATATATATATATATATATATATATATACGTTTAGAGCGACAGAGAATTAATTTTTTCAAAACTCCTCGCGAACCTTTGGCAATAAAGCTCGAAACGTGCAAAGAGCAGAAATTCGGAAAACTCGTAAGTAGAAAAGCAGCGCGCGCATCGAGTGGAAAAAGCATGCGAACGTACGGCCAAGTAGAAAAAGAACAATAACGGTTCGAGTAGAAACGGTGTGTATGCGAACGGACGCGCAAAATAAAATTTTGTCCTTTTAATTTTAAAACCAGTTGGATGCATCGATGGAATTTTTCGGAGATTCGCTAGCAGCAATCAAGTCGCTATTAAGCAACGCTTAATCGATATTTGAGCTGCTGGCAGAGATTGTTGTGTGAGAGGAAACGTGGAAGCTCAAGGGAACTCGCGTGTTTTGTAGGAAGGCCACATCGGTACGGAATTGGTAATTCGGCCGCTGCCAGAACGAGTTCTGCGAGAGATAGTGAGCAAGTCGCTAAATTTTAGTCAGCCACATCTGCTGCCCAATATCGCTAACAGTAAGAAGAAGAACCTGGAGTTTACGAGTCACCACGTGATTTACAAGAAATCTGCTCGGCCGATTCAAGACGAATACAGTGATTACAGTAAGATGCTCCACCTTCCTTAAAACTAATACAATAATAATAATAATAGTAACAGAAAAATGGTGAAATTTTCAGTGCTCATGGAGCCGGATCACTTAGCGAAAAAGTTCAGATCGAAACGTTCGATCCACACTAGGTCAAAGCGCGATGCGCCATATGTAATTTATCCTGAAATCCTTTGTATCGTAGATTACGACGGTTATAGGTAAAAAAAAAATGATTTAGAAAATTACGAAATTTGTATTCGTCTCTTACATTATTATTTACCAACGTTTCTCTTATTCTAGATTACACGGTGGAGACAATATACAGATCAAGAGATACTTTGTGTCCTTCTGGAACGGAGTCGACTTGAGGTATAAACTGTTAAAGGGACCCAAAATACGTATCAGTATCGCTGGTATAATAATCTCAAGGGTAATTATTCTCTTTGTTACATTTTTTCTATAAAATATAAAAATGTACGTCGCTGAATTCCTAAATGTGGAACAAATAAACACGTAACTATATATGTATTCCTAAGGAACAGATTTTGTCGTTAATAATCGATCCTGTCGAACGCAGCTCCAATTAATTCGAGAAAACGTAACTTTCTTTAGGGAAGAGACGCCACACCGTACTTGGAAAGGAATCGCGTGGGACGTGATGCAATTGATTCGGCAGCTGCGCTGACCGACATGGGCAAATACCTTTTCCGGGAGAGGAGACTTCCGGTCTACGATATAGCAGTCGCCGTTACGAAGTAAGAGTGCCCGATCCTCTTAGATAATCGAACCATGATATATCGTCCAAATTGGAAAATCAAACGAAGGACCAAAATATTTTTCGTTGTACCAATATATTCAGTTTTCCACGCTTTTCCTCACTCTGCATTTAATCTATCTCTCGACTTGTCGCGTTAGCTCGAACCAAACTCGCGATAATTAAAACCACTTTACCCCCTCCTCGATTCTCTTTATCAATTTTCTACGAATTTATCGCGGTAGCTAAAACCAGTTGTTCAATCCGATACTATAATTACTTTCATAATGCACCCAGCACCCTTCGAGACTATCAATTATTTTCACTCGACGCGTCTACCACATATACATATATATATATATATAGAATATGTAAAGAGAAACGGGTCTCGAGAGGGTTCCGGTAATTTGAACGAGAAAAATGTGGGTCACCGATGAAAATTCTTTCCACGCAGTCTGGGGTATCGATAAAAATGCCGATGATAATATCCGTGATCGATTTGTCAAATACGGTCAATAGCAATGGAGTATAACGTATCGGGATCGGCGATAAAAACGGACTCGCTCGAAGAGTTTCAATATTTCTGTCGTTTGGTCCTGCTTTTGATTTCCATGATGTGATTGGGCCGCAGCTATTAGCGGTCCAAAACTATCGCCATTTTATTACAAGCTTTACAGCATTCCGATGATTTCATACTGTCGATTTTTATTCCGAAAAACAGGTATGATATGTGCCGTCGTAGGAAAGGCGGCCGCTGCACTAAGGGAACTGCCGGTATGGTTTATTACATAGCGTTCACGCTTCATTTTTTTCACTTAGTAATCTTATTTTTAATTCTATATATATATATATACATTTACATTTGTCTTTATTTGCCAATATCGTAAATCATTTATCGTGTATGTTCTTATGACGCTTGTACATAGTGTAATTGTCTCGGTTGCAGGTCGTTTCTAATTGGTGCTGTGTAGTCCGGCATAAACCACTTTAACCAATAATAATTAAGGGATCATACTCTTTCTATCGAAATTGACATTTTTTCTTGGACTCGATAAATTCCACTGTGAAACAATTGCAATTCGAGTGGAGGATAAACGAAGCAATATCTCAAATCCAAATCCGATAAAACTCGATGGAAATGTTGCATTAAGAAAGAAAGAGTATCGTCGATGATTTAGAATTATTCTCAGGTAGCTTTGTAAATCGTAGCTGTACAGTTAATGGGACTAAATTTGGTGCCTGATGTAGGAACAAGAAAAAAACGCACACAAGGAATGGAGCTAACCAGATTAGGTTAGGAAATGTTCTGGGAGAATTTGACGCGAGTCGTTAGATAAGAAATGATTAATGATGGAATTAGGAATATGACAAGGAGTAGAGCAGCTGCGTGGTACGAGAGAGACGAGACTTATTCGCTTATCAGACACGCTTATCTCTCACAATGCAGAGTCAATATTTCAGTAGATTAATAACGCGTACGGGGATATTTGCTTATCTATCAATTATCGCGTTGCACATCAGTCTTGGGGATCCGAAAAACCGTCAAACGCGATAGATTTATGCACTGATTACAAATTCATAGATGAATTATTGAAAATTATCCTCGTTGAACAACAACAATCAAATTTCTTACTCGCTTTTAATTCGTGAGTCAAAATTCATTACAGCAAAGCAAATATTTTTATATTAAATGAGAAAATCCAATTTTCTACGATGACTCGGATGATAATTCGAGAAAACATTAAATTCTTAAATGCAAGCATTTATTCGATTTTAAATCAAAGTTTGCCCAGTCCAAGTATTGCTACCAAAGTTTTTCCTCGAGTTTGCAAAGTAACGTGTCTGAAACGTGGAAAAGAGCTCGCCCCACGGGATACGTCGCTTCATGGTTGCTTTCGGTTAAACTCGCTTTCAATTAGCCTCCAGCAAAATCCCTAATGCAACGCTCGCATCCAACGACAATTATCATCAACGTTCCAACATTGCCAGAAAACCACCAGGCTGCCTACGACTTGTTTTTTTTTTCACCTCCTACCCTCACCTCTCGTGGGAGCCACGAGTTTACACCGCACAGCTTGGATTACCAATCGAAGCCTCGCCAACCAAGTTCGGATCGAAACATTTTGCACGAAACGAGTGTCGGAGAAATGTTTGTTCGTACTCCTCGCATCGATTTTCCAGTTTTCCCTCGTCCGACAAAACCGCGTTCTTTCCACTGTTATCTGTTTTTGCAATCGATTAACAATTAAGGACACTGCATCTTCGTTCGCAAAATGGCCAAGGCAATTTGTACAAAGTGCACAATGGCGCTGTTTTCGTTTGGCTCACCAAAACACGCGTGGCTTATTTCGCCCATTTTATCCTCGTTATTAGCGTTAAGTCACGAGTTTTTGCACTTGTTTTTTGTACACCACAAGCTAATGAATTTCTTTTGTAAAAAGTACGCAGTTTAGCGGTTTTTGAGCAG